>NW_010160366.1:86904-119861 GCF_000695765.1 Mesitornis unicolor | reverse complement strand
GTATATTAATAAAATAGTTATAGTTTCCATGGCTTAAAGGGAAGATTTTTGTTTATACAGCAAGATGTTCTAGATTCAGAAGTAATTGGCAGCTCACACTGTGTGAGGATGTTATGAGGCAAGGTTTTTATGTTGTCAGAAATACAGAAAATTGCATGCAAAAGTTGCTTAAGTTAAATCTGTAAAATCAAGTTCTGCTAAGGTGGGAGAGAAGGACATCTAGGTTCCTTTGGGAAACTTCAGTGTATATTAGAGTTTTAAACATTTCTTTAAATCCTTCTTCGTATGAGCATAGACAGATGAATTTCATAGGTTGATTCAGAAGGATCTGCTGAACTTTCTTGCTGGATTCCCTCCTTTACTACAAGCCATAAGATTTTTACTCAGATTCTATAACAAACAGAATAGTTTGGTGAAAAGACCAAAAAAACCTACAAAAGGCACGATTATGTGGGAAGAACTTTGTGTAATGTTTGTGAACACAGATTTCTTTTGTGTGCAGTCTCCTAAAGCAATTTTAGAAAAGAATGAAAACAAATTATTTAATTATTGAAACAACACCCATCCTTATTATCAGAGCTCTAATTCTGAATTGTGGTGGAAACAAGTGCCACTGACTTACAACAATCACAAGCAGCGGCTAAGGGAACTGGGGTTGTTTAGCCTGGAGAAGAGAAGGCTGAGGGGAGACCTCATCACCACCTACAACTGCCTAAAGGGAGGTTGTAGAGAGGTGGGTGCTGGTCTTTTCTCCCAGGTGATGGGGGATAGAACAAGGGGAAACGGCACCAAGCTGTGCCAAGGGAGGTTCAGGTTAGAGGTAAGAAAGAAGTTCTTTACTGAGAGGGTCGTCAGAAGCTGGAACAGGCTGCCCAGGGAGGTGGTGGAGTCACCATCCCTGGATGTATTTAAAGAGCGGGTAGATGAGGTACTTAAGGATATGGTTTAGGGGGTAGACAGGAACGGTTGGACGTGATGATCTCAGAGGTCTTTTCCAACCGAGCGATTCTTTGATTCAGTGTATTTGTACCACTCCTCAGAGCAGCCAAGGGTGGATTTAAGAGAGTGGTGGCTGCAGGAAGTGGGGTGCTCCTGTGGAGACACACTGCCTAGAGCACTGCTGCACACATGGCTGGGGACACGCTTTCGGAAAAAGGTGACTCCTGTCAGAGCAGATACACCCCTGGGGACTTTGGCCTGTGAAGTCACCCACCCTGGAGTCAGAAGGAAACCAGGAAACAGCGTGGAGGGGCAGGCGCAAATTTTTCACCCATGGGGCCCCGACCTCCTGGCCTGTTCACCAAAGGAATTAGGATGGACTGAGTGTGACCCATGGTGAAAGGAGGGAAGATGAGACTTGGATGTGGGAGGGTAGATGTTTCACTGAAATTGAGCCTACGGAAGGGTGAGTTTTTTACTATTTTTTTTAACTAGACTTTAATTCTCTGGTATCTCTAACTGCAGCATTGGTTGGAGTCTTTCCCCCTGAACTTTCAAAACAACAAATAATATTTTTTTTTTCTTGAAAAGAGCTCAGCCATTTTTAAACTTGTGGAAATTCTAAGTAAAACTCTTAAAAATTCTCAAGAAGAAAGGTTAAATATATAAATACCAAATGGAAAAAATAATATGGAATGAGAAACAACATGGAAGAAATCTCAGAAAGGAGAGACTTGGTCAAATTTCATGTGTCAGAGTGTGTGGGTACTCATGCAAGCATTGCAGAACAGGCACAGGTCCTGAAAGCTATATTCTGAAATTATTATTTGAACTATGAACATATTTTTCAGCTTTCTGACATCGTGTGTTTTTATATTTATTGCTAATCTGACCATCTGTATATGCACTGCGCAAGAATGAGTTATTATCCTTTGTACTTTAGGGTACTGGGCCGTTTAAAAAGAAAGGATCCTATACAAATCAAACTGGAACAGTTAGAACAAGGTTTTTCTCTGTATCTGAATGGAGCTAATTCAGAGCTGAGAAATTACCACAGAAAAAACAACTCACGTGGCTACCTTAAAAATGAGACAAAGACTACGGGGACAAATGGTGAGTTACATGAGAGTTTTACAGAGATTGTAGTCTAGAACTATTTAATACGTTTGCTTATTTGTAAATGAGCTATAATTCAGCCAGTGAGGTTACTGGTCAGGCTTTGATAAAGAGACAGCAGCGTCCGAGCTTGGTGGAATGAAATTCCATGGGACTCTTCCATCAGAGTGCTTCAGGTGGCTGTATGTAAGGAATGGCTTCTACAACACCCTATCAATTTCTCAGCTCACCCCTGACTAATTCCAAAGTTTAACTTCCCCACCTCTCCATTTATTAAACATTTATAACTAAAACTAGAAGATTAGAAATCTTCTATAAATTGCCAGTGTAAAATAATGGTATACCTTTGTTGGATACATAACAATGTTAGTAGGCTTTAAAATCTGGTGGACTTCACTGTTATCTAAGTCTGGTGTCCTGTAGACAAGTGACATTAGGTGACGTAGACTATAATCAAATTATATGCAGTAATAGCTGCATTAAGCTTATAAATTGTGTTTAAGCTATAACAGTTGTCTAGACAACTAGAACTAATAGACAGCTAATCTTTATTTAAATATCTGAAGTAAAGAAAATCTACCATTTTTCTAATCACTAATAATCACTGATAATTTTCTAATCACTAGCAGAAGCTGACTTTATTTAAAAATGTGTGTTTTGTTTCTAATTTAAATCTGTCTGTCATAAAGAGCAATGTAGTGACAGGAATAATTTTGCATGTATGAAGGTATGAAGTGTGAGATTACTGGCCTTCTAATCTGTTTATCATAATGAAAATAAAGTTGATTTCACTAAACCCCGGTGCAGTTAACCAGCCCTAGTCTCTTATCCTTGTGCTTGCTACTACCTTTCTATCTTAGAGTGTTTTTTTAGTCTGTTGCTGTATAGGTAGTGCCTCCATAAGCATTACATTCACCTAAAAATGAAGACAGAGAGTTTAAAAAGTTAGTTAATATAATAATCTATTACGATTGAAAGTTTATTAATCTCAACAATACTGGAAACTAAATTTTCCTTCAGTAACTGTTCTAACCATTACTCTAACCTCAATTTTTTTTCTTTTTTTCTTTTTCCCTTCGTTTTTCTGCTACACTGGGTATGTACTATTTGTTCTCAAGTTTGTGTTCAGGCTTAACTGTCTGCTGTATAATTTCTTGCAGGTTATGCAGGATGATGATGAGGAATCAGCTAGTTCCCTAGTTTCACTCTTCTATATGAAAGTAAAAACTTGCATGTGAAGACACAAAAAAAGTTCATGTTCTTGGATATTGGAAAAATGAAGAAAATGTTGTGTTCTATCACATTGGGATGATATACCTCTAAGTAGCTAAAGAGCATTTAAAACAACATCTTTGACTTATTGGTCCAAAAATTGTTAAGGGATATTGTGGCAGCAGCTGCAATACAACTCTGTCAAGAGAAATTTCCTCTTAAAGTTCTGCTGTGCAGCTGTTATCTCTAAGCTTAACTAAAGCTGTTTATTTTTATAGTCAATTAATGCTTAATTATTTAGTTAAAGGTAGAATACTTGAACTTGTTTTGAGGACCTTTAAAGACCTCAGTGGCAGTCTCTGTGCCTTTCCTCAACTCTGCTGACTTAGAGACGGTAGCATTATCTCTGGAGAAGAGGACTCAGTGTTTTGCTGTTTCTTAGCTGTCCAGTGTTGTTATTTTAAACACATGTAGCTGCAATGAAAGATACCAACTGAGTCATCATCTTGTAATTTTTCTTCTTCCATTTGATTTTACTACTAGAGTCCAGAGTGAGAGTCATTGATGGTCGATATAAGCTACTTGCCTGGGGGTAGTACCTTAGCAATTTTATAGTCTGTTTCATTTCTAGGCATTTCTTCTCAATGACTGAATATGATTTCACTTACAGAAATGGTTTCTAGCTGAGATACAGCATGGAATTTTCTTGCCTATCTGTCTCTCATGGGAGTTATTGCATCATTTATTCCTTCTGAAGCATCCATCTATAGGATTAGTCTTCACAGAAAAATTAGGAATGTGTGATACTTAATAATACAGAATCGGCACAAATCCCTCTTTGTGGTTCCTGAAAGTGTCATCATAAGTCTGTTTTTCTGGACTATTTTCTTTGTTTGTCTTCCCTAGGAGTAATTAATGATAAGTGATTGGTAGACTTTTTACGCTTAGGCTTGGTAAATGAATTAAAATAAATTACGGGCCTATAAGGTAGTGAAGCTGTTCTGTAGGTATACTGCAATTTCTTTGGATGTATAACCCAGACATAGTTTCACAACCATGTATGCACTTCCAGTGAATGCTGGTGTGATCACAAAGACATGGCCTCCTTTGATTATGACTGATACTTTGATGATGTCCTATTCAGTTCTTGGCTACTAGAATAGGCAATGTCAGCTCAAGTCTCCAAGGGAATGACACCAGTAGACTTATTTTGTGTGCTGAAACAGGTAGTGGTTGGTATTCCCATCCCATCCCATCCCATCCATCCCATGAGAAGGTTGTGTTTGTAGCGCAGACAAACTAGGTCAGCTGCATCAACTTCTGCCTGGGGTTTGAACTACTGTTTTTCCTGGGTTAGAGAGACCTGGTCACATGAATCCATCACAAAATACTCAATTGTGACAACAAAATATTCAGCAGTGGTGGCATGAGCCCTACCCTGTCCCCTTTTCCTACTTAGGTTTATAACATACATGAGTGGCCTTCTGGGCTGTTGCTTAGAAGAGCTGGATTACTTAGGAAGTGAAAGTGAAAGATGCTTCCAATTCTGTCTGAAAGCAGTGACTGAATCAGACCACGCTCCTAGCATTGTAGTCTCAGGACAGTTCACACTCAGTGCCAGAAGAGCCCCATGGCTGTCAGCACCAATGCTAATGACTGCGAAGTATTTGTGGAGTTACATAGGAATAGCCTAATGGAGTAGCAGGAGCTCTGGTTGGAAGGGCTGTTTTTCTTCCTTGGAGCAGTCCATTCCTTTTCCCCTCCATCCTTAGCCCTATTTGAGGCCTCACAGACAGATACGTTGTGGCTGAAGCACAATCTTGTTCTTCTTGTTCTGTAATTTTATGATTGCTTTAAATTGACATACACTGTTCCCCCAGGAACAGTCCTACCCTATGCCTGTTCTCTCCTATCTGCTTGTACCAGTGTTCTCTCACAGTGAACCAGATTGAACAAATGACTACAATTAAAAGTGGTCTTTATGTTTTTCCTTAGCTAAAACTTGCCATATCAGTTCTCTGAGCAGTTCACCGCACAGGTGGATGTAGGGTTGTTCAACCCACAAAAGAAAATATGGTACTGGGAGTTATAATGAGCAACCTGATCTGATTTTGAAGCAAGCCCTCTTTGGATGGAAAGTTGGACTAGGTGACCTCCAGAGGTTCCTTCCAAACTAAATTTTTCTGTGATTCTATGACCTTTGTAGGACGACTGCTTCTTTATTGGTAGTGCCAGTTTCTGCTGGCTTAGGGTGACCATTAAATTATTGCTTAAAGAAAAAAAGGGTTTGCATCAGCTATTTTTCTCCACTGAGAAGAAATGGAAGCTGTAAATCTGTCTTGGACATAGGAAATGAGGTGCCTTTATTTAGGATGCTATTGAGAGTGTTGGTGATGTCCTTGCTCCATTGAGGATGCTGATGTGACCTGCAAGATGTTTGTCTCTTTGTCTCATTCAAAGCATCTTCTCAAAACTCCAGTGTTCTGCTGTAAGTTGGGACCATTTCCAACACGGGAACTCTTAGTTCTCCTTGACCATACACAATTGTTGCAGAAGTTCTGGAACCAACTCTTCCTTGCCTAAAAATTAAGGAAAATTGTTTGTCCTTCATTTATGACTTGTACATGAAGAATGCTTCTCTGCACAGTATGCTAAATACCTAATGCATTCTGTTTAATCTGCCAATACCTTATGTTTCCTTAGTTTGAGAGTAAATTCACACAATTCCTTTGTTAACCCAGCTTGTCATCTGGTGTTCACTAGAACTCTGTTTATCAGAGTCTGCCTTCAGTAGTATGGGCCCTGCACTCGGGTGGCTTCCTAAGACAGCTCAGTCTCCACCCAGCTAGGAGTTAGAATGATGAGCATCCCTATTCTAGAACATATTTCTGTACTTTTGTATCAATGAATGGGGGGGGCTTCACTTGCTGTTCAGCTAATGTATCTTTAAACAGTTTATTCTTTTGAATACACATCATGATGACTGTCCCTGAAGAGGTTCAAAACTGCTGTTACTAACAGATGACTAGCCAGTGTCTGAAGTGGAATCCCTTTTCAGTTGACACTGGTTACATGTCAAAGGCTTACTCTTCTGTGCTCATCTGGTGGGGTGAGGGGGGGAACAATGTGAACTAAGGAATATATTGTCAAATAATGTATTTCTGTTTTCTGTCTTCTAATTCTTGTCTCTATGTTTTGAAAAAGCTGCCCAGCTAGAAGAGAGTGAGTTGCAAGAACACGGCACACAAACTGCACCAAGCAAAATACAACGCAAAAGTTGGCTTCAGGTAAGAAGCAATTTGAAATAATGTATATTTGCACTAATTCTTAGATTGTAAATAATTTTAGGGGAAATTGGTTACAATCAGTAGACCGCAGGCAGTTGGGACTTGTAGAATCTGTGTCTTGGCTTGGTGTGGATACTGAGTGACAATGTGAAATGATACCTTGACCCATTCTGTGTCTACTTTGAAGCCTAAAGAGGCAAATTTCATTGAAAGGGTCTGGCTTCAGTGACATCCATCACAGAAACTTTTGTAGCCTTGACATGATTGTCTCAATCTGTCCTCCAGCAGAATAGCTGTTGCTTGACATCTCATGGTAAGCCTAGAGAGCTTATCTAGTGCAGAGGATGGAGAATTTCATTTTGCAGCTACACCCCTGCCTGTCACTGCTGTTCTCCACCCTGCAGTAGTATTAAGGGACACAGAGGTGTAATTTGCATAGCTTGAGTTATAATTTGTGACAGATTCTTGTAGATCAAAAGGATGAAAATGCATATAGATAATAAAAATATCCTGCCTATAAGAAAGTTGGAGCCATTAGCTACATAGTTGTTGGTTTACTGGAGAAATGTCAATGGTCTTCTTTTCTTATGGCATAAAAAAGGATCTGACTTAACCTATTAAGGAGTATGACTTAATTAACAGAACAAATGTGAATTCTGAACAACTGAGACATGTTACCCAAATAATTAACCTACTTGATTAGTAATTGCCCTGGCTGCATGTCCAGTCTGTGCTTGAGTGACTGGGGATCAGGAGTCTGTGTCAGTGCAGATCAAGCATTCATGCCATGCAGGTTTCCTTTTATTTCAGTAAATATTGCATATTCAAGTTTTAAGGCTTTACTTTGTTTATCACCCCTACTGCTCAGTTAAATTCATTTTCTCAGCTGGTATTTTTCCAGTAGATCACGGCTTACGTACTGGCCTGTCAGAACTGGTAAGGTATGCTTTGAGGCAGGGAAATAGACTCATTGAAAGAACACAGTCTGTCAAAAGCCAGGCTGCTTGAGGATATTCTCACTGGGACATCTCTGCTCCTGACACTTGCAAAATGGTAGAGAAGTGTATGAACACCAGATAACTGAATTTAATATCATTGCATAGACTTCTGGATCACATTATCTTTAATGAAACAGTCCTCATCGTTCACTTATGAGGCTTCCCGCTATGGAATATATCTGCACCAGAGTTCAAATGTGGGGCAAAAAAGTTACTTACAGGTAACTTAGTTCCGTGAGAGAGGTATATGTACTTCCTGCTCTCTGTTTTGTCTTCTTGTGGAGTATTACAATTCTGTGGTAGGAAAGATTAGTTTCTCAAATCTTCTATCCCTCTATGATGAGTAACTGACAGTGTACATACTTTGAATGCATCCTAATTGTGCAGTAAAACAAATTAATTTGAACCACTTTGCAGCTATGTCTGACATTTACAAAGGCAAAGAAACCTTTGTGCTTGAATGCTTATGACATAACATTTCCCCCTCATACAAGTGTAATACAACTTTAAAACATGCAGTCACTTTGAATAGTCACTTTCATACATAGACATCACAGAATCACAGAATTGATGTGGTTGAAAGGGCACCCTTGAGATCACCTATTCCAGTCCCTGTGATCATCTCTGTGATCCCAGGGAGGTCATAGCTCTGTAACCACATACAAGCTTCTATACTACTCCTGTTTGTTCCCCATGTGTTTGTTCTCCATTAGTGCAGATGCATTTTAGAGATACCCAAGCGTGCCAATTCCCCAGAAGAGGCTTGAGAGCTTTCTCCATAAGGTTGTTCCACCAGCACTTCTTAACTTAACTGCACGTTAAGTGATTCTGCTTCAGCTGTTTTGGTGGTTGTTATTTCCCTACTTCTATCGTTTTTTCACTTACCTGGTGAGGTGAGGTGGTGAACCCTGAGGGGCACTCACTTTGGTGCCAAACACATGATGTGTGCTGGGCCTGACCCACTCTGGAGATAGCAGCAGTGGGTGAGGAGTTTGACTTGGGCAGTTAAACCATAATGCAGGGGCTCAAAGGTGAGCTTAGGGAAGATAGAAACCTTCTATGGAGCAGAGGGGAAAAGCATTGCTTGATCTAGATATTGTTGTGTAAAATGTGATGATTATTCTTTTTGTACTTCTGATAGTATGAAATATGTCAAATTTCTCTGAATGCTTCTCTTAACAGAAAACTGTGGAGATTAAAACAGAAAGGGGGACTAAACTCTTCATTAAACCTCCTCTTGAGTACTCTGAGGATTTTGAACCTTATGAAAGCTTGAGCGTGGAGACAGATGGTGATGATCCTCTCTGTTACTCCCAGGTACAAATGGCAGTTGCCTTCTGTTGTAATGGTAGCGTCAATTGAAATGTGAGCGGGCCCGGGTACCAGTCTTGAGTAGAGCATGCAAACTCAGTGTGTAGGGTTTCTTTCATTAGATGATTTTGCATTGATAAGACGTGACATAAAGAAGGAAACAATGAAAAGAAAAAGTAAAATTACTTTGAAAATCTAATCTCAGTCTACAACACTAATATGTGAAGTCCTAATTTGAAGAGGTAGAATATTGTCTCTGTTGAGGAGAATCAAGACATTTCATGCAAGGAGACTCAGTTCACTTAATCATTGTCCATGTGAATGTCAGTATTGGTTACTGGGTTAGAGAAAGCTTAAACAACAACTGTTTTGGAGTTTAGGTTAGTTTTTGAATAATCATGCTAAAATTGTTGCATGCCATTGTTTTACCTAACAGAAGTTGAAATAAAGTTTTAAAAATATTATAATCAATGCCGTTGCTTTCCATCAAGGGTTGTTATTTTATTGACTCTTGTGTAACGGTTCAGACTTCCATTTGGTTACTAATTGCAGTTTGTTCTAGCACACTTACAAATGCTTTGTCCTTCAGAAAATGAAAAAATGAACAAAACTTTATGAATGTTTTTCTGCCTAACCAATTAATGACATTAATAAAGCTTTTCTGGGTAGTGAAGTAGCATCTATATATGAAACTGTCTACAGATCTTACCACTGACATCAGACAAACTTCCCAAGCATATTTCTCTATCTTGCATCTTTTTGCCTTCTCTATATTGCTTTTGAACTTATGATTATTTTTTTTTCTACAAACCAGTAACTTGGTTACAGTGATGGATATTTATAGTCATTTATGTGTAAGTAGTAAGCTAATAATTTTAAACCAAAACTCCACTTTTCTTTGTAGCCTAGGGGGAAATGCTTTTGGTTTTCCTGAAGCTATAATGTGTTTTCTTGAATGTCTTGTTACAATCCAGATGTCATGAGGTTTCAAACTAAAAGGCTGTAAAATTCCTTGTCAAATACCTAGAAGTATTAGTCTTGACTGTCATAAAGACATGCTCAATATCAAGCCTCAGGTTGCTTATAGACCTTCTTTTGAACCTAAGTTTGACTGCTCTTTGTCATATGTTTCTGTCAACATGGATTTCCTAACAAGTGTAATCAGAAGAGCAGCTTGAAGCTTTCATTGCAAACTAAACATACACTGTCACAGTTCATTTGTACCTAAGGTAGCTTCAGGTTTTCATTTTATTCATACAGCACTACACTTATCTCAAAACTCTAATATCAGCAAAGTAGGGGAAAAAAACATCTAAGATGTGCAAGGTCCTTTCCTTTAGCATTCATAAAAACACAAGGCTCCCCAGCATCTTCTGTATTGTTTGTGGCATATGCTGAGAGAGGCAGAGCAGTTTTTTACACAGTAAATTTTAAAATAGATTAATTTTTGCATAAAATCCTATTACAGCGTGTCCACTGCAAACTGAAAGCTTAGTCCATTAGACCACAACTCTCTTCTACTGCTTTTGAAGTACAGATGTGCACATGACAGGACTATTATAATCTATGCAATTGCTTATAACGAAGTTGCTGTTACATTAGCTTTGCAGTTTTGTGAAGACATTTGCAGCTAGTCTTCAAGTAGCAAGCCAGAAGATACGGTAATCTATCTGTCTGAGACTGGAAGAATATATGCCTTTGCCCTCTCCATTACTTACCTTCTGTTTGTAACATATTCCTAAACATTGGTTTTGCACATAAAAATTTCTTGGCCTTCAGAATGCTCCTGATGAGAAGGAACAAAGGAGATGTAGGATGTTTTTTCTTTAAAGTCTTCATCAGAGGAGTGAAGATGCAGCATGGGAATGTGAATATTTTGAGCTGTATTGTGGCTCTGAGTTCATGAGAAGATTTTTCTTTCTCCTAGGGGAGGAAGAGGCAGCCACATTGGTTTATTTTAAAACACATGTTTGAGCTTTTCTGACAAATCTGTTTGAATTGTAGCAGACATTGAGAAAAAGCTTGCAACTCAGTACAAAAGAGAAAAGGATGGAAGAAGACTCTCTTAGTGATGATTATGACTCTGTTGAAGAGGATGTGTTTTCAGAACCATCTCCCACTGAGGAAACAATTGCAAGCTTTGGAGGCCTTCAGTTACATAGCAGTAGATCACTGCAGAAAGACACTTCTGAACATCAGGATGCTGGGAGATGCTCTGGCCTTGATTCTGGTGCCCTTACTGTGTTGGACTTCAACCAGGATCAAAGTAGTAAGTCTCTGTGTATTATATGCTCCTACAGTACTATAATAAAAAAAAATTCTTTAAAAGCATTATTTTAAGGGAATTGCTGCTGGTTACTCCATAGTCTCATAAAGTTTCACCCTCTTCAGCAAACCTGTTGTTTTAATCTCCTGATTTGGGAGAATTGCATCCTCTTACTACTACATTAAGAAATTTTTTTACGAAGACAAAGATACAGCCCTGGTTAACACACTTCCATCACCAGGCCTAGTCACCTGAACTAAGATTGTGTCAAACTGTGAGATTTCTCAAGAGATTATTATTTTTTAAAATATATTCTTGAGCTGTTTTTGCAGTAATCCAGGTAGCTGAATCTTTCCAGTCTCAACTTCTTCCATTTCACAAGCTGGGTGCTGAATACTTGTCATTTTAGCATGTTCCTTTCAGCTCTGATGAAAGATGTATTAATTCAAGAAAGCAAATCCCTCTGGCTATGAGCCTCTTCTTTTTGTCAGGTCCTCTACTATGGAGACCTCAGTGTCTAAACCCAAAACCAGTCACTAGGTCTCCAAGATGTTTAAGCTTGTTGAAAGTAGAGAGTTCAGGCAGGAACCAGACTTTGTACTTCTCAAAATTCCCTCTCTACTAATTTCAAGTACATTTATTGGGGTTTTTTGTTTGTTTGTTTTGTTTTTTATCTTCCTTATCCGTAGTTAATTGCTTAACTTAAGACAAAAAATATTTGAACAAATTGTGTAAATTAGTGTTCCTCTCATTATCATAGAGGTGAGTGGAGTGTGAATGGGGAGAGGTGGCAGAAGAAGAGATAGAAACAAGGGGTGGAGCAGCAGTGAGGACAAGATCTCTGGGAGAGTACATTAATTTTTTTCCCAGGGAGAAGTTTCAAAGCTGTGATGCAAACAATGAAGGCATTAATAGTTCTCAAATTAAAAAAGTGAAGAAGCACTCTTATGAATGACACTAGGCAACCTTCTCCCCCTTTGAAACTTCTAAATAAGACATTTTACTCAGTATTTTAAGAATTTATCGTGGTGTAACTGTGTTAGTGAGTGACTCAGGACTTCTTTTTTATTTTTGCTTTTCTTGACAATAATGCCAGTAAATGTCTGGTACAGATGAGATATATTGGTACTTTATAATGATATGTTTTATTTTGTTTCACTAAGTCAGTGCAAGCCATGCATGTGTACTTCTACATCAACAGGACAATATCTGTGAAAGGAAGGGAGGATGGAGGTTATCACTTTAACTATGCCGGCATAATTAAAGTGGCAAAACTTTAGCAGTTAAGATCTAGTAAGTTTTCCCTGGATGGATGCTCCTAAATATCTCTGAAGTTGATTATTTCTATTCCCTTATGATCTTGCAGAAGTGAAGCCACCACGAGTTCTCTCGGCAAAAAGAAAAGATAATGCTGAAGTGTACATTCCCATCAGACCAATCGTGGTAAAAAATGAGATCGCTCGACCACTCTCTGCTGAGTTCTTGCAGCAGGAAAGACATGAAAGAATTTGTTCTAGTAAGAAATAAGAATATATAATGTCAATAAGGAGACTTTTCGTGCATTTATTGCCCTTTGGCTCAGTTGTAATTTCAGCACACATCTGTCATAATGTGATTTTTCTTAGCTGGTTTTTGTTTGTTTGTGGTGTTTTTTTGGTTGTGGTTTTTTTTTGGGGGGGGGTGGGATTTGGTGGGTTTTTTGTTGTTGTTTTTACCACCTGGAGTGTTTCAAGTAAAACTGAGAGAAAGTCCAGAGCCTGTATACACTGTACACTTTAGTAGTCTGCTACATCTTTACTACCTTCTCTTTTTGCCTCCACAGCAAAAGACTTTTTCCACTCCCTTTCAGTCTTTGTGCTTGCTCTGCATTTCCCACTGTCCTTGTGGAGATCTGTTCCCAATGGTATTAAGAGAAGTGGGTCTTCTCAAAGTCAGCAATTGGTGCTTTGGTGGAAGATTTTAACACGATGCATTTATAGCAATAAAGACACAGCTAAACTAGCTCTGTTACTGTTTGGGATTGTACTTGAATTGCACCTTGAACACTGCAGATCAGTCTCCAGTGCTGGGTAGATTTGCTGGCGTCCAGTACCATACTGGAAAATGTTTCTCCTGGACTGGAGAACACTGTTTTGAAGGCACTGCTGTTTATTCTAGAAATCTCTGCTAAGTTATGGAATTTATCTGGGCTAAAAAACCCCCCAAAATAACCAAAAAACCAAACATACCTAAAACCCCCCCAAAACCCAACAAAAAAAACAAACCCCAAATCTGGGGGCTGAAATAATAGCTGCAGTTGTTATTTCAGCACAGTCCTTAATTAAACAAGTGTGATACACTTGAGTTTTGAAAGATCTGAGATAAAGTTTTCAGACTCACCATACTCTATGGTTAAGACACTATTTTCAGAAAAGCAAAATCCAGGTATGTCCCAAAAAAGCAATAAAGCTGTTTTGAAAAGTCAAGATATTCATTTCTTAATTGGCAGAAAATCAAATTGAGGAAAAGCAGCTAATTCTTTTTGGCTTCAGAATAAATCCTCTTTGTAGCTCCTGAGACCCTCGCCCACCGTCTGTCTGAGCAGATGCTTGCTTTGACTGTTTTCCAAAGATGCATGCTGCATTTTCTCGGGTTATAATAGTGCTTGTTAGAACTGTTTGTATCCAGCTATCACTTTAAATCCTTAAATTAATTTCAGTATAATAAAATAGAAAAATAAAAAGGACTTTATTCTATCCCTGTATTTGCAGAGGACTAATGCTTGTTAAAAGTTTATCTGAGTGTAGATGGCATAGGGCTTAGAATGTGAACGCATGCAAATCTCAATTCAGTTTTAACTTCCTGTCTTTTTTCAAGGTAGACTTGATGTTTCTAGCATCCACTGCCATTTTACTCTCCTGCTTAGTAAACCTCACTGCAGCATTATGAGCACACTCGCATAGCAGCCTGTTCAATATTTTCAGTTCATCTGAATGTCTGTACAACTTTGGTGTCTTTTCTTCCCTTGACTTTTGAAGTCCTTGAACTTAACCACTGTGCTTCTCTTTTTAGTCCAATTTCAGATCTTCTATTGTTAAATTTTATTTCCTTTCTTTTAAATCTGTTTATAGGCTGTGGCTCTTTTATTTCTCTGTGATGTTTGGGAAGATTGGGATGCGTATCGGCATTTTGGTGACTACTTAAGTGATAAAGTCATTTATTTTGCCTTGCAAATAGCAACTGCTGACTCCCCTTGTTTTGCTACAAGACTCTGGGGGTTCCTCCAAAGTCAGTTACACTGAAAAATTCTAGTGTGCTGAAATTATATCTATTTCTGTTTTCAGTGAACTATTACAAAGTATTTTCATTAAATACCTGAACAAAGCAAGGACAAAAAAATCTTAAAGCATAAAAATTATGTTTCTCATTTGTCAGTTTTACTCCTCTTACGATACTGTTTCAGCTGTTGTCTAGAGTAGATGTGATCTGGAATCTTAATATAAAACCAAATTGGAGCAATTCAGCCTCATTTGGGATGGTTACAGATTGCTAGCAAAGCCCTCTGTCAGTAGCTGAATCTGGTGTTTCAGATGTTCACTGTTGTAATGTTCCATACTTATATGTCTGGACAAATGAATATTCCTTCCGTCTTTTGATGGCAGGACCATTGAGTCGACCAGAAAGACCACTTTCAGCAACTCGAAAGAATGTGTGTGAGGAGGATCCTGATCTCTCTGTTTCAGCTGTGGTTAAAGCAATGCAAATTGAAAATGAATTATTGGAGAGAGATCTGCAAAGGCAGACAGTTTCCACAAGCTCTCAAAAGGTATGGCAAACTACAGAAAAGGGCTGCTTGATCAAGTAGCAACCCCCCTTGAATTACAGTCTCTTCTACATGTAGGTTATGTATGAATTTGTATTATTCTTCTTTAAGGTGGTTTTCTTTAATCTGCTTCTTCAAGATAGCATCCCACCGCTCTCTTCATTTCAGGGATCACTGAGCAACTGATAGACCGGTCACATGATGTTTCTATACAGTCAAATGCACAGCTGCAGGCCCATTTGAGCCATTGTCATTCTGGAAGCTTCTGAAACAAGACAATGTGTGATTTCCATACCAATAAATCCTACCTTCCTACTGGATTCATTAATATGCACACTGTTCCCTGATAATGCTTCCGTTTGGAGCAGAGCTGTCATATGCGCTGCTGGCTCCTAGTGAGGAGGAGCTACGATGGGTTTTCTGCACCAGTGTGTATACATCTCTTATCTCCAACAACCATGTTTGAAAGCAATTAAAAACTCATAAACAAGGAAATCAACAAAAATCCATTCCCTTCTGATTCAGGTCAGACCATTATTCCTTGCTGAGTTGAAGAATAAGGAAGTTTGTGTTGACAGTTGTAGCTAAACTTTGAGCATAACCAGTAGTTCAGTTCTCCTAACAGATTGAAAGCACCTAAAGAAATTTGAGCATAAACTTAAATTTACAGAACTACCTGTTTTGGACAGTGTTCATGAATTCAAAGTCTGCTTCCAGTCTGGTGTTTAGGAGACTCATTTTTATAAGGAGGAAAGCAGATATGTCTAGACATTCTTGGAGTTACTCATTTGAATTCAGAGAGGTCCTAGGACAGCCTTCTACTTGAAGTTAAGCTGAAGCTTCCTGAAGCTGTGAGTTGAGGTTATGATGAATATGTATCCACTGTCATTGCTGAGCCAGCATTAAGTTTCTGGGGAGTTTTGGTTAGGAGCAAAGGTTAAAATATTCTTTTCCTAAAGGTAAGTACTTTACATATGATTTCACCATCTAGGTCAACTTTTCAATCTCATTTCTCTTGTTTTTGAGATATTTATAGCTTTGTGATTGAGAGAACAAATTCCATTGAATATTCTTACATAATGTATCTTCCTGCTAACATTAGGACTCATTTAATTGTTGTTGTGTTAAAATGAAAAACAATTAAATAATGCTTAAAATAGATATAGTTTTACCCTGACACTTGAGATGGAATTTCAAAAACCCACTGTGAATTCTCAGTCTTAAAGGTGACCTAAATGATATTCCAGAAATAATTTAATTTTGCTTACACAAGTAAGGGATTCAAACTTGGCGTATGATATTTAATTGTATAACAATGCAGAATTTTTAATACTAAAAAAGTAATTAACTTCTAAGCAGTCAAAGTTCTCTTACTCCTCAAAAATTACAGAAATGGGAATGACCTAAGAAAAGAAGGACTGCCATTCCTCATCTGACTAGTTGTTCTGACAGAAGCTACCAACAATTTTTTAGGAAAAATAACAAAGGGAGCAGGGTATACTTACAAAGTGGGATATGGGCAGAGAAAGAGCCCATAGCATTGTAAGAATTGCAGGACTTTTTCTCTGTTTTCTTTTAGATAGTTACTCCTGAGAGTTCTATATTTAAAAAAATAAATCAATATTTTATTTTAGTAAAACTGAGCTTTTTTTGGGTTTAAAAGTCCTGATCCTTTTTTGGGGAAGGAGAAAGTCTAGGCAAACCTGTGCCAAAGCTTTGGCCAGCTTACCAAATGTATGCAATGAGATTTCAGACATACATGTTTTTTATATATATGTAATAGTTATCAGAGAATGCTTTTACACTACTTTTCTTCCACGTAGAAAATGAAGCTCCAAGCTCAGCTCTTTCATTGCAAATCAGGACCAATTCTTTTAAGTGTGCTTTAACTCATTATAGTTACAGGTTAGCTATGGTTAGCTGAGACTAGAGCTTGGCCCAAAGTCTTATTTATTCCAGAGATGCAGACTGATACTCACTGGTATGTAGAGAACAATGTGAATGAATCATGTTCATCTTTTTCTTACTTAGAAGAAATTTTCTGTTTCATCTGTTGTTTCTACAATGGCTGAACCTCTGGAAGAAAGCCAAACAAGGACTGCAGTCACAAAAACTGTTGAGAGAGTTTGTTCATTTGGAAGCAGGTACATTTATTTCCCTTAAGGCTAGCTTCCTTTTTTTTTTTTTCAAGAGAGATTTTTTCAGTATACCACCAGGTGTAGTGTAGTGCCACTATACTGGATTATCTTTAGATACCTAACACATTGTGCAAGTAGTAGCAAATAATGGAGAAGGTTCCAGCCTTGGGCCAGTCTCTGAGGATCAGGGAGCCACCACTGTTTCTCCCTGTTTGTCCTTATATTACCTATATATTACTTGCTCAGACCGCCTCAGAACCAGCTGAGAACTGGAGCCCAGTCTTTTAATCAAACTCTGTATCTCAGGTGGGATGCTGCAGCAGTTCTCATTCAGTTTGGGGCTACATGGGATTCTTCTGTGAGGTGTGTGGGTTCATCCTATCATCTCTTCACCTTCACACCAACGAAACTATTTCTTAAAAATACAAGCATTATGAGGAAGTAACACATAAAATAATATATATGTTTCAGGCAACAGGAGAAACTTCTGAAGGTCCTTCCGGAGCCTGAGAGCCATTCTGCCTGTGATAATGACATATTCCTATCTGATGACAAATCTGAAGTAGATTCCATGCTTAGAGAGAAGGTTTGTGTATATTTGGACCATCACTGATGCTTCCCAGTATTACTAGAATAAAAGTACATTGAATGATCTGTATTCCCCCGATTCTACCCCACATTAACTAATGAATCTATGACAGGGTAAGAGAAGAGAATTTATCTCTGTTCCTTTGTTCATCAGAATGACAAAGGAATCAGACAAAGAATAGAGACCTGTTTGCTACTTAGGCTTTGTAAGAGGGTGATAAGTCCTCTTCTTTTACCCTGCCATAGATGTATTAGATGATGTGGGGCAGAATTGGTGGAACCCATCATGATTGAATGTCATCCAGATAGCCTTGAGTTTGCAAGCTTTTTGCTCCTGATTCGTCTGTATTGTCTTAACAGTCTTTATTTTGTTCCACATTTTATTATTTTGTCACTTACGTTTATACCGTATTTCATTTTGGTTTAGGTAAAAACCGGTATGGAAGTACATGATGCCATTTATGTGACTATGGAACTTCTTTCTAACTGGGGAAATCCAGTAAACGTGGGCCTGAGCGAGGTGGAATTCTTTGACTTATACAATGAAAAGATATTTGTGTCTCCTCATGATGTGGACATTCGAAATGCTGACAACCCAGGGGATTTGTGCTGCTTGGTCAATAAGAACTTAAATGTAAGACAGCTTAGTCCTGGATGTGAAAATTTCTCATTGTAATATTTCTTTAATATTCTATCACTATTTTGGGTTTTTTTTTTAGAAACATGATTGCATTTCAAAGCTGACTTGCATAACAACTATCTGATAATTTAAAAAAATAGAAATATTGCTTATTATTAATAAATCCAGCTTTCCTGCCCAAGATGTTGGTATTCAGTTACGATTTTGTTTTAGAACAGAAGGTGATTAATTTGCCTGACATACTTAACTGAGTAACTGGAAGGAGGCAGCTTTAACTCTGCCTCCTTATTTATTAACTCTGTGGTATTGTCTTGGATGAAAGAGCATACTCAGTTTTTAAAGTATTGTAATGTAATCATATCTGTAGAGAGAGATCACAAATCTTTATGGACAGGGAGTTTCACATTTCTACAGTATGTCTGGTGATAAACTTAAGCAATTCTTGTGATCTGAAGGTATAGGAGCTTCACTGCTAACTTCTTCCAGATGTTTAGAACGAATTTATGTAAACTACAGAAGGAAACTTGCCTATTTTCTCCTGTCCCCTTGTTATCCTTTTATCAGAGAAGAATAAGAGTGCAATGGTAGGTAGTTTTGAATGAGAGATTAAGAAAAATGTGTGGCGTGGTAAAATTATTTCATAGCTCTTCTGTGAGACAGTAAGATGATGAGATATGAGGTGCTTTCATACTAAGGACAATATGCAAAAGACAATAACTGGTATGAAATTCTGGTGCTACTGAAGAGATAAGCAAATGTCCGTAGCCCTTCGTACAGCCGTAATTTCATTTGTGCTGCACATTCTCTGTGTGTTGTTTTTCTCCATGGGCCTTTCAAAGCTAGGATTCTAGTAAAAATTAGTAGTATTCTAGTGAATGAGGGTACTATAGGACTTAGTCTCTTAAAAAATATAAATTCTAACTCATTTCATGCTAGTGATACTTTTCTCCTTGCAGGGTGAATGAGAACAGGGCAAGTGTGTGGTACTGTGAAATTTCAGTGAAACTTAGTATGGACTATTATTTCCAGACAATTTTTTTTACTTGAAACATCTTTCTTAATGTCTCCTGAAAATTGTAGTTCGGGTTTTATAAATACCTGTTCTCCTTTATAGACCGTGCTCTCTGGCAGATGACACTTAGTTGTTGTTGTAGCAGTAGTAGTAGTAGTAGTAGTAGTGACTCTCAGACTTTATAAATAATTATAAATTATGTAGTAATATATGAATTAATAAATTCTAAACCTGTTATTCTCATAATTTTTCATATATTTATATATCCCATTATTCTTAAGTAATGATGTTTTGTATTTCATTGACTAATATATTACTTTGATTTGTGACACTATAATCTCCTCTCTTGAAGCTGGAAAGGTATTGCATCAGAGAAGATGCAGTCTGGACAGGGAATTTGGTCTTAGAATGTGGATGTGTTAACTGAACTGCAGACTTCTTCAGGAGTCAAAGCAGCATTTCCAGGTTGTGTACATTTTAGATCATACAGGAAGACTTTTGGGTGCATTTTCAACACAACAAAAGTCTTTGTGGAAGACTCACTTTACCACGGTTAAAACGCTTCCATCTTTGATCATTTTGGTGTGCATTTGTCTTTGAGAATAGACATACTTTTACTTAAGATCAGGGATTTTATTTATTTATTAGTTTATTAATTAACCTTGCAAACTTTTAAGAAGAATGCTTACATTGCCTTCCCCCTTGTATTTCATGATACACTTTAAAAATAACAAACAAAAAAAATGCCTGGCAGACCATCAGGTGCTCTCAACGAAGGAAATAGTGCCTGATGGGATACAATGCTTAATAAGACATAGATTAGGCATTTCATTTAATATGTTTTCCATAAACCTTTTTGATTCTTATATGCATGTATATGCAGAATAACAAGGACAGGTAACTGTAATTCTAGAAATATTTAACAGAGGTATTTCTTCATGATGGTGAACCCTCAGACCCACGTTATTCCTCGGCACAGTGCTCAAGCCTTCCTTTACTCTCCATCTGGTGTCCCTTCAGTGCCCGCACAGAGCAATGCCTCGGGCCAGGCTCCCACAGAACCCAAGACCAAAGGTTCCCATTCTCACTTTTTTCCCTTGATCCAGTTCAAATGTAATTCCTACCCCTGATGTGTCAGGTCCATGCTGATGGTTCAAAGAACTTTTGCGCTAGATTTTTCAGTGCTAGTTGGAAAGACAGTAACTCCAGTCTTGAGTGCATCGTGTGAAGGCAAAACATCACCATCAGTCTTAGTGATAAAACGTGAGAGTCCTCCACAGTCTTGTGAGTTTTGGCATGGATTCATCAAGGTGCCTTCACTTTCTGGCGTCAGGTCTTTGACATGCCGACAGAGACTGTCGCACCTGTGAGCTTGTCTGTCCTCAGTCCTAAGCAGTTACTTCCACTGATAAACAAAATGTTCTCTACAGCTGCCTCTCACTGAGGACATGATACTCAGCCTGGCTCTGATATGCCTTCTATTGTTTGGAAAATCGTTCGACTTCCCAGAGAAACTAGCAAGAATCATGAACAGGTCTCTTCAGAGTCCATTTTGATGCTGAATCTAGTGCCCTGTGAAGGTGCCTCTGGCACTATCTCAGTATACACCAGAACCTGTTGATTTCTAGGGCACCGGGTCCTAACTTGAGAGGTGTGGAGATGGATTGCTCATTAGATGTTGTCTACTGTTAGGAAATGATTTCTTAATAATTTTTATTCGTAGTATGACTTGAGTAACATGATCTAGTTTTGAAGGTCTTGCTGGAATTAGGCTCACATTGATTTTGAGGGTGATCTTTCATTTCTTTGATGTTAAGAGGTTTCTTTCTTTTATATAGAAAGAATTAAACCCGTCTGAAACTCTTGTAGCTCTTTATGCCCAAAGCTGACATTCAAAGCTACAACAGTCTCTCAAAGCTTTTTGAGAGGCCTGTGGGGCAGAGACATTGGGAACCATCAGAGCTTGGGATTTGAAAATGACCACTCTGAGAAGTGGATCTTGATATCTTTGAACAGACTGGCAGAGCTCTGTCCTCACCATCATTAGGCACACATCTAAAGTACCTGATAGTAATGTTTTATAGTTACTGCCTTCAGGAAAAACTGAAAGACTCACTTCAAAATGAAGGATGGGGGAAAAATACTGATTTTGTGTACCTACTGTGTGACTATATGTACTGTGTATCCTGGAAAACAGAAAGAGAGATAATTTATCTGCTAATCTCAGATCAGTGAAATGTCTGCATGTGTATTTACTTTGCATCGTCATTCATCTCTGTTTTGGGGTAAAATTTTACATCGAGTATATTAATGTTCAACGTTCTGATTTTGAAACTTTACTCTTTGCTTCTTCCTTAGCTGCCACACATCCCTTTCTTCCATTTCTGAGCATGCAGAGGTAGCAGTTGTGAGCAAAGTCCAGAATCAGGCATTCTTTGGTACTTTAAAATGCCTTGATTCTCAGTTGCCTGTAAAATTAATGTTGTTTCTGTGCTATCTTAGAAGATTCCTTATAAATTTTCAAGTGTAGAGTCCTATACATAGTTCTAAGGAGTAGATTTGTAAGTGAAATTAGTTATCTGCAAAGCCTGATTAAAATAGAGGCAGTAAAATAAAATTCTGTAAGATTCACCTCTTTAGAGGGCAGAACAGAAGTGTAAGCACTTTAAGAAATCGTAAAATGATTATGCAGTGTCTATTGTGCTCCGTGATCCCCTCTAGTGCCTGCAAAGCTGATTAATTTGATTAAAATAAACTGGGCTTGCTTTGACCCCGTAGTTGCAAAGTATGGCAGACTGCCTGTCATTTGTGAGCGTGCAGATGTCTTACTAGGACAGCAAGCAGCTGACCTTTATCTAATTGTCGGGTTGTTGTGAGCTGTCTTACAGGCAGGAGAGTCAGATTTACGGTTTGGAAATGACGTTAAGGTTTTACTCTTAACGTAGTAGATTTTATTAAATGCTTGCTTTTCTAATCGATGTCTATTTCTCTGTGGAGTGGGGAGTTAATTAAAATACGCTGCTTTAGGAGAAAGTATTAGTGACAGTCTGCTTGTACGTGTTTTTAGAGCACGAAGGAACGCTTCCTTTGGTTGTGCCCTTTCCATCCACCCATCCAACTTTACTTTGTTATCCGCAATCTCACCCGGTCACGTGACTTTGGTATATCCAAGATCAAGATTTGGAATTACAACACAGCAACGCCCTGTGTAAGTAATCTTTTTTCAACTCCTCTGTATGTATGCTCTGCCTTGCCTAGGGAAACTCTTTCTGAAAGTATGACCTAAAAGTAGATACCATTTTCTCTAATAAAATAGGGAGGTAGGAGTTGTCCATGTCTTCTGTGAAATTTGCTTTTGTCTTAATTGTAAGTGGTAGCAATGTGTTAACATTTTCATAGGCACAATTAGTGTTTTATTTCAAAGCTATTAAAGATCTCTAAAGACCTAATAAAAAGCTTGCATGTTCTGTCAGTTAATCCTTTACTGCTCTGATAAATAAAGATGCAAAGGTAAGTGATTCTTGATATTCAGGACTTTCAGTTGTTTTATCACTATATACTTATTTAAATACGTGTTTTCACATGTACATAGGTATAAACACGCTGACTGTTGCTTGATTTTGGTTTTGTCACTTTAATTAAAAAGTATACTAATCGTGTGTTCTTAACAAAACAAGTAATCTAGTGTTACAAGAGAGACATCTCATGGCAGATGGTCTCTTGTGTGTTTGAATGTCACCATGGAAATTATTCTTGTTTGTACACTGCAATGTTAAGAAAAAAATCCCAGGTACTGGATCAAAGAGGATTTGCTGTCCTGGATTATAAATAAGAGGCTTTATTGCTCTGGTTTTGCTCTCATCCATATTCTTATATAAGCACATAGGGTAATTTATACTATGGAAATGGCCATGGAAGGGACAGCTTAAACAAATTTACTGTAACATGATTTATATTTATTTTTTTGAATTTTAATAGCTTTTACTATGAAAATGAGGGCTACAGAATGTTCAGTCACCATTAGCGAGTGTGGAAGGGACTGCTGTTTTTGGAGGCAATAGTGTGATTTGTTACCAAACCTATTGAATATAATGCAGGAAATACACACGAATGTATTTCTGTGTTTCAAGGCACTGTTTTTTTAATAAACCACTATGAGTCAAGCTGTAAAATCCATTAGGAGTATAATCCCATGGATTTTGATGGCAGTGCAGCCGTCTACACTTACTAAAGAAATGTCTCTTTATCCTTAAGATGAAAGAATAATACAAAGCAGTTCTGCCTAATTCTGTAACATTTCATGAGGAAGTTTTGTCTGAGAAGTGTAAAACACAAAAATATAATTAGCTAACAATTTTCTTCCTGGTAATGTAAATCCAGAGCCAGATTTCTGTGTCATTTTTTGGTAATCATTCTAACCTCCTTCCTTCCTTTAAAAACCACAGAAGTGAGAGGTGCCCAAGTACTTCTCTCAACTACAGAGCCTGTCTGTTGTCTTCACATATCTGCGAATGAAATTAATTCTTAAAAGCACAAATGTCTCAGGTGCTCTCCAATTGATCATTTTCTCCTTCAAGCGACTGGCCATATACATGTTCCTCCTGTGTGTATGTTCATGTCCATTCTCTTGAGTTGGAGATTTTTTTCATTGCTGGAGTACCACTGGGGCGCATTGTCTGTCAGGATGCAGCAGTTTTGTTCCAGCAGAGTTAGGTTTATAGAAGACTTTAGATCTTTTAGTTCTTAACTTCTTCTCTTGCTCCTTCTTTTCCACTTTTCTGTGAGAAGTCAGGCAGAGGCAACCTCAAGTCCTCTGTCCAGGTGTAAATCACAGAAAAGTGTCTCTGGTTTTAAGCTTTGTCCTTCGTGCACAAATATGACTGAAATGGCCAGAAATAATCATCCCTGTTGCTTCACTGCAAAGCACTATCCCAGCTGGCACTCTGTGAGGGCTGAAGGGGCAAGCTGGGAAGGAACGTGAAGAGAAAGCATAGAACTATTTTCCCACAATATTTCATTTTTTGCTCTCTGAAAAACCTACTTGCTTGCTCTGAGACATTGTGCTATCCTAATTGCTCTTGTGGGAGGAGAAAAAACTGCCTTGGATGTAATATTGTTTGTTTACAGGGTGGCTTCTTGATGGAATTACTCATAAGGAAGGGATTTTTCCAGCCTTCTCATGCTTCAGCATGCTAACCATTCTGTCCATCTTTCCCACCACATCTGATCACTAGGCAACTGGATGCTCAGAAGGAGTGTGGGAGGGAATGAAAAAGAGCAGTTCTTAGTCTTGTGTCTGCACATGTTTGTTCTTGGAGTCTCTGAGATCTGTTCATAGTTTTCCTACTTGAGCCTCAGTCTGCTTAGAATTTTGTTGTGAGAGATTTTCATTAGCTCTTTCACTGGTTCTTCATGAACAGGTGGTTCTTGTGAGCCATCAGCTGATATTAATGCTGGCTCCAGTTCAGCATGTCTCTATTGTCCTAGAAATGTCTGTAGCTTTGGCTGGTTCATCTTGATACAGTCTGGACACCTCTTTTGCTTCCTACAATGCCTATCCCAGACAATCTAAAACATCAGAGAACGAGAAGTAATTTCCCACTGACTGGAAGTAATTTGAAGTGACTGACCCTTTTCTGTGCTTGACTGTCTCTCTTTCAGGGAGAATAAGCTCCACCATCTCCTTTTGAAATGTTTTCTCTGTCTACCTGTCCTCCTCCAGTACTGGTGGGTGGAGTGGGATCCATTTAAAAACATGACGTTCTTAAGATGGTGGTGATGTTAATTGAAAAAAGATGAACTTGACAAATACTCTTCAAAATACACCTGTATGTTTCTGTGGTTTCGTGCAGTTTATATCTGTTCCCAGGTAAAAACACAGAAGTAAAGAAGTAAAGCAGTAACGGCTGGGATATTACGTAGAAGCGTTGCAGTTATCCTGAATTCAGCTGTGAATATCCAGTATCTCTGCCATTCAAGGGAGACATTAACAGTCCAGACATACAAAGATTTTAGAAATTACTGGGGCATCCTGATAGTCTTGCTTTTCGCCAGCACAATTTCAGGCAAAGTCATGTAGTTAGTTTTTAATATATATAATAATTAAAGTGTTTTGATCCCCAGTTATATTAATCTAGCACCATCCTTGTACAGGGGGGTAAAACATCATGTTTTATGGACAAATGCATCAGTACAGACATATAGTGCTTTATGATGCTCTAGGAGTACCACAGGCAGCCATGACATAATGGCCAATTAAACTGAGTTTACAACTGTTCTCTGAGAAGTTAGTGAAGGTTATCTTTTTCGATCAGGAATGTGTCTTGCAGTCCTACACCTACACCCCTCCCTCAACTGTAGCTTTCTTGTTATGCCTGCCTCTTCTGTTTCCCCCCGTGTAGGTCTGTATTACATTTTTTGCCTCAAACATGGTATTATTCAGAAAGCAGTAGAAATGAAGCTATAAAGACATGTAAGCTGTGAAGAGAGCATGCAGGAGTGAACAGCAGACACTTGCACTTGAAGGTGAAGGAGTAATGGGTTTAGACTGGGAGCGGAGGAAAACTTCAATCAGTGTTCAAGAAGAACTGATATCCAGGAGATGAGCAAGAGGGATGAAACCGAAACTTCTTACTTTCATGAAGAGCTTCTCAGTTTCCCTGAAAATAAGGAAAGAACAGGGAGTTTTTAAAGACTCCACGTGATGGACATGTTAATGAAATTTGGAGGGAAGAAATGAGATGGATTTTGTCTAATCTTCTGTATTTCCTTTGAAGCTACTGGTATTTTTGTCAAGAGGGAGAAAAGGTTAGATGGAAATGATAAAGAGAATAAAAAGAACATTAGTTCCAACTTCAATGGAATGAAACAATCAGGTTTTAGTGGGTGCCACAGAAAAGGAGAACACAGAGATAAAGTTGTGAATGGCAGAATTGTGTCTGGGAAAAAGGTCTTCTATTTAAAAGGCTAGTTAAGTGTTGGGATAGGCTATCACAGCACTTTATTTGAAAACTGTTAAAACCAGATTATTTCACCATGGTATAGTTTCATCAGTCAAAAGAGATGGAATGAATGATTTTTTTTTAATGTTCTTTCCAGACCTGTATTTCTATAACTCTTTATAACTTTTTTTAACTCTAGTGGCTTTGAATTGGGTGGTTGGTTGCTGTGGAACGTGATGTGAAAGTGGTGAATCTTAAAGATGCTAAAGCAAAATGTGCCTCTGGAATTTATATCCTGATCAAATATAATGATACTTAATCTAGACTTCTTCACTCAAGCTTTTCTAAATATTTAGGCCTTGTCAGCCAAAATGGTTCATAGTAGTGTCTAGCAAGGATTTTATTCCTTTAAAATAAAACCTTAAATATTCCTCAGTATTTTTCAGTTGTTTGACCTTTTGATTAAAAACTAGTCAAAAGAATGGTACTGATATGGGGGTTTAATAACTTTAATCTGTTTATTGATTATGTCTTCAAATATCAGAGTTCCAGAACAGTGATATCTAATGCTTGAACAACTACATTGAAATCTTCATACTTTTATTTTTATAGGACCTTGGTGTTGGAGCAAAGAAGGTGAAGTTATATGTTGATGAGAACCTTGTATTTGATGGTGAATTAGAGAGAGCTTCTGGAGATCTCCTCGCTGACCACAACACTACAGTTGTCCTTGCAGATCACAAGCAAGATCTTTCTGCATATTCTTCAAATGAAAGGAAAGAAGTAAATGCACCTGCAGTCATAGAGAAGGAAGCAGACCTGCATTTTAAATGCTTACAGTCAAACAGTACTTCACTAAACTGGAAATCTCTGCCAGAAGAAAATCTTCTTGAGCATAAAATGAACTCGGTCACCTTTGCGAAGAAAAGTTTGCCTGAGTTAGAGGGTGATCTAGAGGTGTTACTGTCTCAAGTCTGTGTAAAAGATGGCAAAGAGAATGCAACATTACAAGCAGTTGTGGAGCATCTTCCATCTGATGATGAACTTACTTTGAGCGAGCAAATGGAAAAGCTAACAGGAAGAAAATTGTCTGATTCTACAGGTGCAATTCCTTCTTGGTTACAGTCGTCTTCCCGCGTAACAGAGAATAATCAGGTTACTTCTAGTAAGAAGAAACCTCCTTGGCTTACTACAGAACATGGTTTAGACTTGAGGGTTCAAGCACAGTCAGATGGAGTAATGAAAAAATTTTCAGATCTGCCTAATGGAGATGTCAAATGTCAGAGAAATGAACTGGGAAGATCCGGTAGTAGAAATGCAAATGTAGGTGAGAGTTCACAAATGCTAACCAGAAAGGCTGGTGATGTGGGCTTTGACATTTCAGAGGAACTTTCTAACAAAAATTGCTGCAGCTTACACTACCCTACAAGTGGAAGGAGAAGTGTCAGAAGTGTGAAAAAGGAAGGATTAAACACCATAAATTGTGGAGAAAGTGATTCCACTCTCAAAGGTAAGAGCTCACAATAGCAACCTTAGTACAAGTGCTGACATAGTCTCCATTTTGCAGAAGCACAGAATCATTTAAGTTGGAAGGGACCTTTTGAGGTTCCTGGAGGTACAAACAGGGGGATTTTAGTTTTGCTATTTGCAGTATTCAGTTTTTCTTATTCATACTACGACGATGCTCAGAGTCTCTCTCTTCGTCTTATACCTGATATGAAAGGCTATTTTTCTGAAAAAATACATTCTGAGTTAGAGTTTTTACATTTATTTGGAGAAGATTGAAAACTAAATTTCTGTAAATTATATTCTAAAAATTGACAGTCCTGCAGACAGCAAAGGTTTGCTAATGTCAATGAAAATGGCAAAAAGCTAAAGAGGAGCGTGACCTCAAGGTACTGAGTAAATTTTCAGAGCTTATTTGTGTCATAGGTTTGCATCTTTTTTATTGAAAATACATGCTGAATATATTTATTCAGAGAGAATGGAAACCTGCCCTTATTTTCCTTTCTCTGCTCATGACATTACATACCTTTTCCAAACATCTCCTTCAGACATTTCAGCTTATTTATTAGGAGTTTTCTAGTAAATTCAGCTGCTATCTGCTCCGTGCTTTTGATTAGACTTATCATCCTTCCCCAAACCTTTTTCAGTTTGCCTGGATCCTGTTGGAGATGGAGGATCTGGGTTTGTGTAGTTGTGTTGGCAGTAGCCAGCAGTGAGTCCCCAGGGAAGAGCATGAGAACTGGGGACGTTCTGAAGTTCCTGCTCTCTCACAACCTCCAGCAATCTATAGCTAAGAAATTTTCTGCGCCAGGGATAATATTTTTATGCTTAAGAACTGTAAATAACACAAGCGTAAAATTTCTTACCCACGAGTTCTACTTTGTCTCGCTTTTAACCAACTTTTTTGGATTTTCATTGCTTAGGATATATTTTTAATCTCCCATTTTCAGTTTCAATCCATGTGTCATTCTGACTTTTTTTGGACCCTTCATAGCCCTTCTTTGGCCTTCTGTAGTCCTTCAGCATTGAATAACTTGTCTCAAATGAAGAGAGTCTGGCAGAGCGAAGAAAACAGGGCGCACAGAATTGGAAGAAGAGGTTACAAAAATACTGATTGAAATTTTGGGAGTGATTTAGCATCAGAACGATTTACATGAAAGTGTAGCTTGCTGTATAGTGTAAACACCCAAGTACAATAAAGTTACGATCAGAAGGATGGGAAATACGCCTCAATGCAAGAATGCCAGTTCAAATTCTACAGCAGGTACTGCATGAATTTTTCAGACAAAGGTGAGGAAAGTGTTTCCTCCTAAACTTAGAATGTCTGAATTTTTTTCATCTCTGCCTCTCTGTGGAGAAAACCCATTTAATAAGTACATTTGAAATTATACCTCAAAGAAGAAAAGAGTATGGCAGTAGTTGCAATACCTGCCATCTTCCCTCAGCCACCCACTCACCGCAGCCCGTGTGCTGTCTCACACGTTTTACAGTATCTCTGCTAGATTAAAAACTTGTTAACATTGTGGAAGCTGTAAATAAATCCCACCTGAGTAATTTCTGTTCAGTCGTAAGAATGGTAACAATTTAGAAGTTTTAATGTAAGCTGTAAGATTAGCGTTATTATGATTCTAATTATAATGTCCTCTAATTTTGCTCAGAGCAGATTTTGTCATCTGGTGCTTAAAACTCCCAGCGTGTGCTTGTCCCTGGGAAAACTGTGTGCCATCCAGCAGTGTTTGTTCTCTCCATATTGTACTGCACAATGGTAAAGCCGTCTTCAAAGTGAAGCTGAGTGAGCATTAACAACAGGGAAACAGTTTAAAGTGTTTCCCTAAGAGTGGTAGATTTTAATTGGTACGGGGCTGGGGGAACTGCAGTTTCCCCATAGCAGTATGTGACAAAGGGAAGGCTGCACAAGCTTGTACGCAATGTCGCAGCACGCCACTGGTCATTAGACGAAGAATAACGAGAACAACGGAAATTAGAAATAGCACATACATGCATACTTGGCTCGAGTTAATGTTGCTATAAAAACATACAAATTTTCTTTGATAACTGTTTTAATGTGCAGAGGAAATGATGGAAGTATGGTGATAAAATTTGGAAATAACATAATTTGGAGTATTATGAGTTAAGAAGATTGAAGAACTGTACAAAAAGATGAACTTGATGACTGGAGTAATAGCAATGGAATTCAATAGTACTGCTTGCAAGGTCATTTGGGGACTAATAGCAAAAAATTAAGTTGTAAGCTGAGTGATTATCAATTGCAAATGACTGAGGAAGAGAAGGATCTTGGTTGAGTAGTTGATCACAGAGTGACTATGAAATGCTCGTGTGACGCAGGCCTGATTATAGCAATGCACTCCAAGGATGTGTCAGCAGAGGCATTTCTGTTAGTTAGGGAAATGCTAATATCTCAACACAAGCACTCGTGAGACATCAGTTGGAAAACTGCAGTTCTGATCACCCATTTTCAGGAAAGCTGATTACAAAGTGGAACAGATACAGAAGAGAGCTTTTAGAATGATTTAGGAAATTAAGCATGTGATTGCAGCATGGAAATATGATTGCTATTTATAACTGCAGGGAGTTAAAATGACATTAGGACAACAGAGGGAGAAGAAAGGGGTTTTTTTAAGTTAGTGTTACCCCAAAATGTAGTTTACTGAACTTTTGAGAGGGATTGTATGGTACGTGTTGCTGGCAGAAGCAGAACAAGGACTCGGTGATTCAAGACACCCCTCCTAAACCCGCAGGTGAGATGTACTTTCAAGGTATCATTATTTCTGGACTCTGGGATAGCATCCATCATACAATCCTCTCAGGCATGCAGAAGGCTGGGAATGCGTTTGTAACATCTGCAAGTGGGATACTCCTTATCTACGTGCAGAGTTTATTGTTCACGTGGCTCCAATAAAAATAATGAATTATAGATTCTAGAAAACAAATATGCCAAATCCTGTAAACCTTCAGCCGTTGACCACTGCTTTCAGGCTATTCTCAGCTTTCCTTTCAGAGCTCCCCTTCTCCTGTTGTCATTTTTTAATGTAACTAACAAACCTGTTAACCTCCCATTGAAAATCACTCCTATTGAACTGCTGTAGAAGTTCTTCGAAGTTGTAATCTCTGTGCTGCTTGAAGTACTTAACATTAAAATGATTTTTCTTGAAAAAAGGAAAAAATCCCTAAAACAAGGAAAGCCAATGAATGTTGAATAGTCTTCTGTACGTACTTATCCTGAAATTTTCAAGCTTTGACATTTTAAAGTGGTAAATATGGATACAGTACCTTCTGATAAATTGTGAGGCTCTGGGACGTGCTGTTTGGATCACCCACCCCATGAGTATCTGTATGGACAATGGTTTGAACAAGAAAGTGACTTACAAAGGACTGATGTTCTCTGAAATATGTACCTTGGCTTCCTATCTGTATTTCCTTTGTGGGGTAAGGAGGAATGACCGGGTTGGTCTCCAGCCCTTCATTCAGGAAGTCAACCCTCTTTCAGGTAGTTTCCCATCTGATTTAAAATTCCTGTTTTTATCTCAATTGTCCCCAGTGTGTGTGGTTACTGGCCGCTGATAGATGAGGGTCGTTGCCTCTTTCCCAGTATTTCCAAATACAAAGTTAAAAGTAAGTCTTGAGCAGTCTTTTGGGAAAACATTATTTTGCATTTTACAGCAACTGGCATTTATTCTTGTTTTTTTTTTTTTTTTTTTAGTATCCACTCAAGGACATTGTACAGAAGTAAAATCTAGCCCATGGGCCTGTAATTCTTTAGTACTCCACTTGCTTTTCTTGATTTATTTGAAGAAAATACATAAGTGACAGCTTTATTGAAAGTCAGTGTTATTATCTGCTCTTAATTGTTTTGAGATGAAAATTAAGCAGCTCCTCAGTGCAGTCACAAGGAGAGTGTGCTTTGCTCCCACTGAGCCCCTCTAATGTGTCTTCCCCACCGTGTTCCCATTAGATACTTCGTCATTATCCCACTTATACATCTCACACTTGCTGAAAAGTGAGAAAAATGTTTGGATTTTACCTGCGTAGAACGCAGCGCTCACCTCATCAGCCTTGTATGCTCAACCTACTTCTTTTCTTGCCACTTTTCTTTATATATACGTCTGATTTTGATAGAAAGCACTAGCTTTTCTCTGTAATGCTTCAGAAACTTAACCAGTTCAGCCATTTCCAACTGTACAAAAGACCTTCTGCAGAAATGCAGACAGATGATGGTATTGTGACAGCCGCACAATAACTATCACTGGGCAAAATCCCAATTTCTCTGAGTGTTAAGTCAGGAATTCATAGTCTCAAACTTAGTTGCGTTTTTGTATCTTGGCATGTGCTCTACTCTTCAATATTTAAAAGTGATTGTTATGTCTAAATGGGGAAGGGAAATTGGGACACGTGGCCTTCGTAATAGAGAGGCAATATAAAAGTGCTGGTATAACAGAATTTCACAGTAAGGGAACGTGAGTATGATCAGTATAATTCTGGAAAGTCCGTGTTGTGGCGGTTTGCTTCCAGTCCTGTTTATGCATTAAATGCCTATGTAATGTTGTTTTCAGATGAAGACCTTTCTGTGAAGGACACAGCAACCTCTAGAGCAAAGTGGCACAATGAACAAGAACACACTCTGCAGGAGTCTTGGAACTCCTTGGTAAAGTTTAATTATTCCCATCGTGGCCGAATCTCAAACATGGATTTTCAAGGGGATATCTTTGATGAGTTTCTCCATCAACAGAAAATCAACCGGTCTGGAGAACATCAGCAAATGAGAAAAGAGGGACTACCAACACTACCAAAAAGACAAGAAGAAAATTCTGTGGAGATGCATGATGGAAATGATTTTAAAATTCCTGTTTTGCCTTGTGGGCAGCGCTTAGTGATAGACATTCAAACAACGTGGGGAGACAGACATTATGTTGGTCTTAATGGAATTGAAGTTTTCAGTTCTAAAGGAGAGCCTGTTCAGATTTCAAAAATAACAGCTGAACCACCTGACATAAATATTTTACCATCTTATGGCAACGATCCCAGAATAATAACCAACCTAATTGATGGGGTAAATCGGACGCAGGATGATATGCATCTCTGGCTAGCACCATTTACCCCTGGAAAACCTCACTTCATCTTTATTGACTTTGTGAATTCCTGTCAAGTAGCTATGATTAGGATTTGGAATTATAATAAATCTC
>NW_010160366.1:36308-86873 GCF_000695765.1 Mesitornis unicolor | reverse complement strand
CACTCTTTCAGGGGTGTGAAAGACATTGTAATGGTGTTAGATGAACAATGCATCTTTAAAGGAGAAATTGCAAAAGCTTCAGGAACCTTGTCTGGAGGTATACTATAATTTCTTATTTTCTTTGCACCAGTATGATACAGACAGATACACTTAGCTTCTTTGTTATCACTTTCCACTTCAAAGCAAGCTGTCATTTTGTTTACTGTTTAGTCCTTTTAATTTCAAAATGTAATGCGAAACCGACTAATGCACACTTCAGTGATATTGTGAATTTTAGTAGCATGTAGAGCTAATCTTTATTCTTAATGATGTCTTAGCAACAAGACCATATTTCAATAACATCAGATAGTCACTGGACATTTAAAAGGTGCAGATTTTTGCCTGTTTTCACAGATACATCCTTTTGCAAAAGAGGATGGAAAAGCTTTTTTCCCATTTTCGTTTATATGTATTTGAAATTTGACCGAGTTCTCTAGGTTTTTCTGCTGTGCAGTATAAGTTTGAGAATAAACATACTGATTATATTGGGAGTAAGTATCAATTTACCATATATTGTGGTTAGACACTACTGAAAATTAAATGTAAAGAAGGACCAAAAATAGATTTTGTTACTCTATATATTCTTTTGTATGGTTTCTCCATTTAACTTGGTATGTTGCTTTCAGCTCTGGAGCACTTTGGGGATACTATATTGTTCACTACCGATGACGATATTCTTGAAGCTATATACTGCTATGATGAGACATATGATGGAGAAATGGAAAATGCCAGCTCCTTGAGATATGAAGAAGAGCTCAAGAGACCAACAACTGCTGATAGGGAGGGAGATGAAAGACCTTTTACACAAGCGGGGTTAAGAACAGCGGATCAACAGGTAGGTACCTCTGTGTTCAGAACTCTCTAGAAATATCATCTTTCTGAAACATAACATAAAAGTAGGAGACACTGATTTCCATGATAAAGCTCTGCATAAGAATTCATGCGTCTGTCTATTCTGAAGATTTTCACCAGCTCAATAATATCTGCAATTTTATAAGCCCAAAGGCTTCCAAATTTGGGTTTCCCTGATTAATTAATAAGACTACAAGGAAGGCTATACTGAATTGTGTATGTATTTTTTTCTTTACTCGGTCAGAGATTAGAGGGGGTTCTTTTTTATTTAGGCACTCCTGAAGGTTTATGCCACTGTCCATTATCTGTGCAATGAGTAGTTGTACTCTCTGTCACTTTAAACCAAGGATTTTTTCCTGTATTTTCTGCACAGACTATACTCTTGCTTATTTCTTCCTCCACAAATTAAATATCTTACATGAGAAGGATCTGGCATTATGTCATTTAATCTCCCCTTCCTAACCCTCTGCTTCTTTTTAACTTTTCCCTTTTTTGACTAGCATCTCCACAGGTCTATGCGCATTTTGCAGCATAAAAATGCCCCTTTACTGTTATACACAGTATTTTACTGCTTGGAGGAAGGCTGTATTTTCAAGCACTGGAGTCTTGCCTCATACCACTCCAGCCAAACAGTTCAGTGTCTGAGCAAAGGTCCTGCAATATTTTCCACTCAAGATGGTGTGGGGCAGTCTTTGACCTGATTTCCATCAAATCTTCTACCTTCTTAGATCTTCATGAGCACCTACTGTTGCTTCAATGGGGACACGTGTTTCTAGGGGACACACTCCAAAGTCACAGAATCATAGACGCATAGAATCATTGAATGTGTTGAGTTGGAAGGGTCCTTTAAAGATCATCCAGTTCAACTCCCCCCCACTCTGCAGTGAACAGGGACAATGTTACCAGATCAGGTTGCTCAGAGTCCCATCAAGCCTGATCTTGAATATCTCCAGGGATGGGGCCTCCACCACCTCTCTGGACAACCCTGTTCCTGTGATCTACCACCCTCGTATTTTCCTAATATCCAACCTAAATCTGCCCTTTTCTAGTTTTAAACCATTACCCCTCATCCTATTGCTACCTGCCCTAGTGAACAGCTCTTCCCCAGCTTTCTTATAGACGCCTTTCCGGTCTTGGGAGGTCGCTATAAGGCCCTCCCAGAGCCTTCTCTTCTTCAGGTTGAACAACCCCAACTCTCTCAGCCTGTCTTTGTAGGAGAGGTGCTCCAGCCCTTGGATCATCTTTTTGGCCTCCTCTGGACTCACTCCAGCACTTCAATGTCCTTTTTGTGTTGGACATTCCAGAGCTGGACTCAGTGCTGCAGGTGAGGTCTCACCAGAGCAGAGCAGAGGGGCAGAATCACCTCCCTTATCTGCTGGCCACATGTCTTTGGATGCAGCCCAGGATGCGGTTGGCCCTCTGGGCTGCAGCTGCACATTGGTGTCTCATGTCCAGCTTCTCAGCCACCAGTACCCCCAAGTCGTTTTCCTCAAGGCTGTTTTCCAGCACAGCATCTCAGCCTGTATTGGTAATGAGGATTGTTCCAGCCCAGGTGCAGGACCCTGCACTTGGCCTCATTGAACCTCATGAGGTTCACCTGGGCGCGCTTCTCCAGCTTGTCCAGATCCCTCTGGATGGCATCCCATCCTTCTGGCACATTAACCTCACCACCCAGCTTGGTATTGTCACCAAACTTGCTGAGGGTGCACTCAAGCCCGCTGTCAATATCATTAATGAAGATATTAAACAACATTAATGAAGATATTAAACAGCACCGGTCCCCGTACAGACCCTTGAGGGAAGCCACTTGTCACCATTTTCCATCTGAACATCAAGCCATTGACCACTACTCTCTGGTTGCAATCATCCAGCCAATTCCTTGTCCACTGAACAGTCTGAAGTCTGTGAGAAGATCCATAGCTGAATCAATCCAAATCCAGCTGGTTCAGCTAAAGCCCTCCCAGTCATGTACGATTCCTAATGAGCCTTGTGCTGTTGTCAAGCTGTCCTGTTCTGTCTTATTCTCTTCTCCTTGTGGCTTGTAATACAAAAGGAAATGTCACAACATTGGAATTTGATCTTGCTGAGTCAGTGACTCTAACACACTGACTTCTCTAGTGCTAGTTAACACTGGCAACAGTAATTTTGGTCCCATCTTTGCTTGTGGTATCTTAAACTGTCCAGACACCTTATGCAGTGCACGGTTTTGTGAACAGAATTTGAAGTTCACCTCTCTTTTCTTGATCACTTGCTTATTGTGAGCGTTCACCAGGACCTCTTCCATTGCAGAAGCCTAGGTGTGGACTGTCTTGTCCTTACTCAGAACCTTGACCTTTTATTTTGCTGTTCATCAGTGATGCTCTTCATACTCCTTTTCTGAAATGCTGTATCAGCAATGGAATAACAAAAGCTGTTGTGACTGAGCTATTGATCTCCCTGTCATTCTGAATTTGCTGGCACCGTCAAGATTTTGTAGGTGGATGCTTATGCTATTGGAATGATACAGATCTACTAGATTATTTTTCTTCTCCAGCATAACATTGTTATTCAGACTAGTATTGGGTTTGAACAGTCCCTGCTTGTTGATCATTCGACCTCTTTTCCTATAGCATGTTCAGTGGATGAAACAGTGTTTTAGTGCACTGACTAGAGAACTTTTCAAAAGCTGTTAGGGAAGTTTCTTACTTTCTTGTCGATATTATCCATGGTCATCTGTCTTTCCCTTGACTTTGGTAATCCTTAACATGACAGATTTTATAGCTACTCAGACCTGTAACTAGTGCACTTGACCCAACTCTGACTGTGGGCAATAGTGGATGCCTAGGAAAAATGCAAGAACAGAGCAAACACGCAGCGGTGTTTCTCTGATACACTCATCGAGCACTTAAAAATTTGTTTTACAAGAACTGGAAATGTTCACAAGCAGAAGTAGTTGAAGTAGTAGAAAATTAGACCATATCTGAAAGAAAAGATGGTGGGTACCAATGGAATGAAGGATCTGGGTAGCCAAGAAAGGAAGAAAAGGGAGAAAAGAGGTGATAAGGTGGCTTGGCACAGATGGTTTATGGCCTGCAAGGGAAGTCATTATTCTGCATTCTATTAAACAAGTAGCTTTATTGCATCCATGGGTTTTGATAGTCAGTAGAGTTGCAAATTCTCATTCCCAGGCTTGTCTTTTAAAGTTGTTGTGAGAAAAAGACATCAGACTTCAAAGATAGAGTCACTATTTTGTGAGAAATGTATCCCCAGGCGGAGGGGTTTTTCCCATCTTCTGTAGGTCATCTCTGTGTGCTTATTTCAGTGCATGTTTCTTGTTCAGTTTCACCTACTGAATTACCTCAAGGACATTTCCTACTACATGAAGTATATTGCAGTCTGGGAACATACTCATATAAGATCCAGGATGTTAGTGCTTATGTGCAGAGATCTGATATAACAGTAGAAGAAAACTGTTGACAAGGCTTTTATTTTTTTAGGCACAATGTAGGTCCATTTGTTATATTCTGGATGACAGGAAGTTTACTTCTGACAATGAATGGAACTATAAGGAATGAGTCTGGACTTCTAATTTCCTATTTGGCTTTTTGATTACTAATGAGGATTGAGCAGATGTTTTTATAGAACTACTTATAATAATGCCAAGATTTCATTCTAATCTGCTATTATTTTTGTTGGAGCTCAATACTGTGTATGGGAAGCTAAGATTTCTTCCCTTATGTGTAGCATTTTTCATTTACCTACAGTGAACATAATTAGCCATTTTATCACACTCAATTGTCTATCGACAGCCCTTTGCAGTTGTCCTTTGTCTTTACTATCCTAATTGCCCTGGTATCATCAGCAAATTTTGTCATCTGTTTATTCACTTTCTGGATTGCTAGGCAATTAGCCTGTGCTAATAACAGCATAGGCTGTTATTAATTAGTATTGTCAAAGAACAAATGCAGGCTTTTGAACAAGTTTGCTTGTTTGTTCTGCTCCCTGATTCTTGAGGAGAAATTGTAGTGACACTCTCTGAGGTCCTAACTTCTTTCCAGACTTCTTGTCCCTGCAACATATTTGCAACATGTTGCAAATAGACCATATGGTATTTACCTGCACTCTGCAAGTAAATAGGAGTGACAATGATTTCAGCCTCTTTGAGAATCAGTAGCCCACACTAGGGAGTCTCCCATTTAACACTCCTATATGCGCTATCAAAAAAACCCCCAAATACTCTTGACTTTCTAAGGATCTATATGATCTTTGAAATTTTAGGGCATATTTTCCATCATTTGCAGAACAGCCTGGGTGGTGAGGCAAAGGAGAATTTGATATACACAAGGCTGGACAAAAAAAAACCAACCCCAAACCAGAGAAACAGATAAACACCCCCCCCTTTATAAACAGTATGTCTGTAATGTATATATGGCTTGCGTCTTCATTGCACCTGTTGGTTTACTTTTTAGGTTCAAGAGCAGGTAATTCTGCCAGACCCTCTCTCTGAATGTATACTGAAGGAATCAGGAATAATTACAGGAAAATGTAAGTTTTTACATTTATTTCTTCCTTAACCACCTTCCCCCCTAACGTATTATCAAGGAGAATCTGATTTGTCAGAGCTATGCAGAACTTTGTGGCAGATGTCAGGTCTGGAAGAGTAAGAAGAGTAATTGAATATTTAAGGCAGAGGCTTTGTTTACTATGGCATTTAGAACATTATATTGTAACAGTTGGCTTTTAATCTCAGAAAAATAACACTAGCCATTTGCCTAGTCCCTGAATGGGATTTGTAGTAGCTGTGTCCTTACCCAGTAATTCTCTCCCAATCCTGTTTATTTATGTGAACTGTCTGAATTCCTCAGATCAGATTGACAATGGAACAAATAAAACAAGACCAGAATGTTATATCCATACTTAAACTACCTGATTTCTTTATCCTGTACAAAACCAGCTCTCTGTGGGCCTTTAAATTATTGTCCAGACAGCTTTGAGATGGCCCAGAGATTTCAGTATCAATTCCTGGTCCTTTGACCAGCTCAAGAAAAATTGGATTCTCGGGCTTGGAATAAAGTCTTTAGCGACCTGTGATGTGCTCTCGAAAAATACACGCAATGCTAGGGCTTAGTCAGCCACGAATCTGTGAACTGTACTAAACCTATGATCTGTGATTTATGACTTATGTACTATATCTACATCTGTGAACTTTATCTATGAATGTGTCCATGATCAATTCATATCTGTGGACTTAAGATGCCTTTCCCTCCTTTCATTTCTCAAAGTGGGTGAAAACGATAGTGAGGGTGTGATTCTGAGCTCAGCAGATGCAGTCTCTCATACTGACAAATATTGTTAATCAGCTGATTGGACTAACTTGGCTCTAGTTAGTCAGAGAGTTCCTGATTGCCATGCGTTCTTGCAGGAAAAGAGCTGGAGAAAGCTGGTTGTAGTTTAGGGAGACTTTCCATGTCTTATGAAATGCAAAAGAAACTCCAATTTAGTGTCTTACACAGACAAAAAATGCCATTAATTGCTACAAGGGTCTGTCTTTGTAAATGACCTTGCACAAAAGCAAAGTAAAAACCAGCTAGTAGCTACCACCTCATTTTTGCCAATGATTTCTATGTACTCTGTCCTGCCTGTGTATATCATTTCTTGTTCTCCTTATGCTGTGAGGTGGTCTCTTAGGCCTGGAATGAGAGTCCTCTTGCTTCTTCTTGTTTTGGGAAATTACTGGGAATTGTGCAAAACTTAGGATCAGTACTGCTGATCCTTAACCTGCTGCAGGTAGTTTTCATCTCTTTCATTCTGCTACTGGTTATGATGTCAAGCAGAAATAGTGCCTCAAAGTGTGATGATCACTGGTACAAAGTCTGGCTAGCGGCTGGTTACTAGAGGTGTCCCTAAGGGATCAATACTATAGACTGCACTGATTAATGTGGTTTTTGAAGAACTTGGATGGTGGGATAAAGTGCAGTCTCAGCAAGGTTGTGGATGATACCGAACAGAGGGGAGTGGCTGATATGCTGGAGGGCAAGGCTGTCTTTCAGAGAGACCTCAACAGGCTGAAGAAATGGTAACCTCATGATGCTATCTAATGTAACCTCATGAAGTTCAGTGCAAATGCAAAGACCTGCATGTGGGATGTAATAACCACAGGACAGGCTGGGGGGCAGCTAGCTAAGAAAGTAGTTTTGCACTGAAGGGTCTGAAGTCCTTGTATGACCACAAGTTGAACAAGAGTGAGCAGTGTGGTCTTGCAGTGAAGGCAGCCAGCTGCCTCTTGGGATGTAAAAATAAGGGTGCAGCCACCAGAACAGGAAAAGGGATTGTTTCCCTTCATTGGACACTTGTGACCCTGTTTTTGGAGTATTGTGTTAAGTATGGAGCTCCCTAGGACAAGAAGAAAATTGACATCCTGGTGTGAGTCCAGTGGAAGAGGGTGACCAAGATGGTCAGGCAACTGGAGTACCTGACATTTGAGAAAAGCATGAGAGAGCTGAGTTGGTTTATTCATCCTGGAGAAGAGAAGGTGAAGGGGAGATCTTACTGTCTGTAGCTATTAGGAAGGCATAGAGAGGACAGATCTAGGCTGTTCTCAGAGATGGACATAGGCTTGGGTTGAGAAGCAGCAGAAACAACAAGGTAGAAAACAATAATTTTGAATGGAATATTAGGAAATCTTTTTCACCCTAAGAACAGTCAAACACTGCAGCAGGGCTGGAAAGAGGTTTTGAAATCTGCCACCCTTGGAGACATTCAAACCTCCACTGGATAAGCTGGGAGACCAGATCTAATGAACATGCTCTGAGCTTGGAGTCAACCTAGAGACCTCCAGAGGTCCCTTCTACCTTGCATCATTCTGAGGTTCTATGAAGGTGTGGTGATGTGAACACTAACCCTTGTGTGAGTAGGTGCTTCACCCTACCATGTCCCTTTTGTTTGAAAAGTTACTCTGGTCTCACCTGAGAATTCTCACATGCTTGTACACTAAGCAAGTTTAGTCTCAGCATGGCCTTGGGAAGAGCATCCAATATCACTGTAGCCATCGCTCCAGACTTGTCAGCTAATAGAACTATTTATTTCTTGGTGTCCTTGCTGAAGAGATCTTACACCCAAGTGAATTTATGTTTATATCAAGACTTAGTCTCCTGTAAATTGCTGCAGCTATTTATAGGTAATTGGGCTGGATGGCTTAATAGCTTTAATACTTGTTTGTTTTACAATGCATCATGAGTACTGGTGCTTCTTTAGACATTATCCAACCTGATTATTTCTGGGCTTCTGTAATGTGTGAAATGAAAGGTATTTTTAGTTGAAAGTGATGGATTTTTATGGAACTTGATCAGACTGAAATATTACCTGTTACATCTCTATATGTTATATATGTTTTTTCAGTAAGGTATGAAACAGGTGGAACTGAAGACAATAGTTAAATCTTTTGTCTACCCAACTTTTCTTTCTTATTTATTTCCTGGAGATGCAGGCTAATCAATGCTGCTGCTTTTCACTGATGCTGTCCCATTAAAATACTCCTATGTGTCCAGTTCTGACATGAAGATAGTAACTTAAACACATTAGTAAACCAAATTTGGTTTTTGGTTTAACTATGAGTTGATGTTCTCTACCAATTTATGGATTGACGAGAGGCTGGATTTATGAGTCTATATAGTCATTTAGCTGGCAAAAGATGATAGATAGGCTTCAGAGTAATAGGTCTTCTCTGTCTGCATAATCACAAAATCTGTCATGTAGCTGCTTAAATGTATTGCTGAATTACTGTCAGTCTGCAATCTTTGTAGTGAGATACTTGATAATGTGCTTGATCAGGGGTTGTATAGTTTTGAGTGAATGAGCTGTTCGTAGCCCAATAAAGAGGTCTAACACAGATTTACAGAGATATTGTGCTATTCTGTGGCAGTAGGCATGCAAACCAGGAGGCATCTAAATACAGCATATAAAGTTAATTAATCTAAAACAAAATACACATGCTGCTAATCGTTGGGGCTTGTGTATGCATGCTTGTATTGGCTCCTTACTGCAAACTAGTATGTATGTACATAGATATATTATGCGTGTATTCTTTTATATAGGCTTGCAGCTGAATTTCACCATGACCTGGGGAGACTCTCATTACCTTGGACTGACAGGACTTGAAGTGATAGGAAAGCATGGTCACGCATTAAAAATAAGTGCAGAACAGATTTCTGCTTCACCTCAAGACTTAAATGATCTTCCAGGGTATGCGGGAGATTCCAGAACGTTAGAAAAGTGAGTAGCAAAAGAGTTGGATTATGCAAGCATTTTCTGCAGCGCTCTTTTTCTGGTTTTTTCCCCTTTGTACCAGTTTTTCCACCAAGTCTTGGAGTGTATAAATTTTGGATGCATTTTACATCAAACTTTATTACGTGATAGAATTACATAAAGTTTTATTATGTTAACACATGTTAATGCAAATACGATTTTCCTACCATCACTGCTCATTCTTGGATTTCACAAACTACCCAGGAACAGCTTGTTGTAGAAACATGAATGAAATGTTTCCAAAAGATAGTGTTTGAGTTAGGAGATGATAACATGCCTGGTTGATTTCTCTGCTGAGGGCTTTCTGGGAAGGAATGTGGGTGTAGCATCTGTCTATGCATATGCAGTGATATTTATGCAGGATTTCTGGATAATTTCAAGGAAAATTTTCAAGTTAGCAAAGAGTGAGGATGTATTAGGGAACTGCGGAAATAGGTGCTGGTTTTTTGGCAATTTGACAGTTGGGGTTTTTTTGTAATTCCAATGAAGTTTTACTCAGTGACAAGGATATTTCCTCAAGTTAACTTGTACTTCCTAAATGGCAGCAGTATAGAAAATGTAGGCTGTAGGTCTGGAGAGGGCTTGGCATTTGTTGTTACTGAAGCTGCATCCTGTTTTTTGTGCATCATACCTGGATTTTAAAGGGCATTTTCAGTTTTAATCGTGTCCTTTGGCATGTTTATGGTCTGTGAATAAGTTTATGAATTAGGACTTCTCTTTTCAAAGTCTTTCTCAAGTCTTCATTAGAATCTTGGATTTATCTACACGTACACTAACTCTGTTCTTTGTAATATCTGCTAATATGACTAATACAGATGTCAAGCTTATTTGTATATAATTCCTCAGTTCTTCTGCCTATTTGTATGAAAATTTCCTGTGGCCATCAAGATCTAAAAAAATCTTCCCATGAGATACCCTGTGATGAAGAGGTTCTGGTGGTGGAGTCTCTCCAGACTCCCCCGTGATGAATCCAGATGCAAAGAAGTAATTTAGCTTTTCTGTTGGTGTCTTGCCTTCTCTAAATGCTACTTTTACAGCCTGGTCATCTGTTGGTCCTGTTGACACACAATTTCTGGGAGGCTTTCTGCTCCTATTGTATTTGAGAAATTTTATTTATAGTACCTTTTCCTTGCTAGCCTTCATACTCTTCTTTGGTTTTGGCCTGTGCATATGCATTTAGCCTTCCAGAGTTTATGATTCTATCAATTTAGGTAGTTTTGATCATGGCTTTTGTTGAAAGATGACTTGTAATAACTTCCTTTATGCTGCCACTGAGCCAGGCTGGCTTTGATTTTTTCAAGTCCTCCCTCTTTCTAATGTCTTTCTTAGTAAGTGGGATACATTTGTTCTATGCTTCCAGGATGATAACCCTTAATATTCTCTCTGCTGTAATTATTTTATTTTATTTTGTTGCTTCTTTTTTTTTTTACATACTTCATCAGTTTTGCTTAAGAACCTTTTCAGACACAAGAAATTGTGTTGTGGTTTTCTTTGGCTTTTGATATTTCTGCAAGAATGTTGAATTTGAGTACATTGTAGTGCTCTTCAACTGTAGCATTTGGAATAGGTCCTGTGTACTATTCAGCACCAAGTCAAGGATTATATCTTCTCTCATAAGCTCCCTAATCAGTTCCTCTGTAAAAAAGTCATTATTCAAATATTTTTTTTTAAGGAACTGCCAAGTCTGGCACTTGTTCTTCCATTAAGCTTTAAATAAATAGTAAGAACATAAGGCAGTGTACAAAAGTAATTACAGTGGGCAATTAATTCATACTCTCCTTTACTCCATCTTTGAATGCTGTATTCTGTGATAGAAGTATATAAAGTCAGTATTCCAAAATGAGGAAATAATGGAATTAACTTTATCTAGCCAGCCTGAAGTCTGTGCTTGTATGAAAAGACATTGTCATGCTGGTAGAAAGCTTTTTTTAAAAGTAGGAGTGTACCTAACTGTGCGCTTGAAGAAGGATGTAAACAAACTGCTGCTTCTCCTGGTTACCCAGCTGCCATCCGGCTCCTTGTGGGCTGCAGTTCAGTAGCATTGGCATAGTAACGCACTGCAGAGAGTCAGGTACGCTTGTTTAGGCACAGAACTGTATTAATAAGTTATATTGTTTCTAGGCCTTAGAGTTTTGCCTTTGGCCATTTAGATACAAAGGTAGTTGAGCTTTCCTCTGCCTGCACCTGTTCACAAAGGGAAAGCCTAAGGATTTTTCTGTGTTCCCTCAGATGGATCCAAATAAAGAAAATGCTACTGCTTCTTCCCCCACTGTCTTTAATTTAACAATCACGTATTATTTTTGATGTCTACTGTGCTTTTTAATTGCATTCACATGGGCACAATAAGCCCTGGAAGCTGGAAGTGCAATTTAGAAAAAAATTACCCTGTAGTAAAGTACCTGATTTTCATGAGAAAAGCAAGCTTTTTTTTTTTTTGCCACTAATGGATTTTTCTCTTTGTAGGTTAATAGATGGCACTAATATCACAGTAGAGGATGACCATATGTGGCTCATTCCCTTCTCTTTTGGAGAAGATCATCTGCTCACAATCCATTTTGATAAAATTGAAAATATTGCAGGGCTTCGTTTTTGGAACTATAATAAATCTCCGGAGGATACCTATAGAGGGGTAAGTAAAAGAAAAGGAGCGCTGCCAGCAAAATATACAGCAGTGCATTGGAAAATTGGTACTGTGATAAATGAATATAGCTGCCTTAATGGAACACCATAAATCTTTCTAGATTGTCTGAGTCTGAATTTCGTAGCAGGTATAATGCATTTCTGTCTCCACAAACAGCAAATATTGAAAAAAAGCCAGAGATAGTTTAAAGAAATCTTAACAGCTGATTTTTCTAAGAGACACATACAAGAGCACATATTATTTTCAAGATATATGATTCTGAAATGGTACTCTCTCAGTGTGTACTATTTAGGCCTACCATATGATTATTTCTTGGAACATAGGGAATGGTGGAACAGGAGGTGCTTCTCCAAGAGAAATCCTGCTTAGGACAGTTACAGAGGGCCATCAATTAGTACTACTTGTTCCAAGAAACAAGAAGAGTCTCTAGAACTCTAACATTTATTAGGGGAAGTTGACATCTTCAAACAGTTTGGCTGAAGTAGTTCAGCTAAAATTGTATATCATACCTGCTCTCTTCTTTTTCCAAATTGCTTGCTTTATATTTTTTTTCATATTGAATTTTTGGAATTGACTGCCAATAGACAGCTGTTGGAGATCATGTTACATCTTGCTGGCACTCTGGGTTTGGCTGTTCCTCATTTCACTGTTTTTTCTCTGAAAATACATGTAGTGTTAACAAAGAAGTAGTTGCTATTCACTGCACAGAAAATTTATGAATCCATTTCTTTCTAGATCTTCCCCTTCACATATAACTGTTGTATTATTGATGTCCAAACTCAGTCAATAGGTAAGAAGAAAATTGTTAGGATTTATTAAACTAGAGATAGACAGGACAAAAGGATTGGCAAAATTCTGGGAAAAAAGTCTAGAAGTTAAGTTGGAGGCATGGATCCTTCATAGAATTGAGTAAGAGAGCAGCAGAAGTTGCAGAACTACTTCTTAGTGTAAATTTGCCTTCCAGGAATTGCTTTATTATGAACATTACATAAATAAGGAGGTGTTGCCTCTCTTCTAATAGCAGCATGGGGCGTTATTGAGTGTCAAAGACTCCCCGAGGGCCAGAGCGTAGGATCTTTTATTTAAGCCACAACTTATCTAGAGATTTTAACGTATGACGCATGATTTTGTAATACATTGCATTAACCCAGCAGGTTTGACACATTGGGTTCAAGGAGCATGTTGAGCTTACCATCAAAATATACCCCTTGTATAACAGCTGTGGGTTATTAAGTAAAATCTGTCACTTAATTGATATGATTCGACATGAAGAAAGGAGTCATGAGAGCCGCATGGCTGTGAGGCAGTATGCAGTGATGGGAGACTTTCAATACTAAATTTGACAAGGCCCGGACCAACCTGATTTAGCTTTGTGGGCTTCTCTGCTCTGAGCAGGAGCTGTGACTGGAGACACAAAGTCCCTTCCAACCTAAATCTTTCTGTGATTCTGTGTACAAAATGAAGACCTTTCTTTAAGTGAAGATGTGGAATGTTTTTTCACTACTGTTGGAAGCCCATGCTTCTCCCCAGAGCTGGGGAGAAAAGTTTGAACATGAATTTCCATACCGAATCAGCTCCCTGTATGTGTATCTCAGTTATTGAAGGAGAGAAAGAAATAGCCAAATTCCTAAAATATAACATGGTATTTGATCTCTGGAGGCCAAACCTAGAAAGAAAAAAAGACGAAAGAAAGGCACATTTTTGCAGTTTACTTTGCTCGGTAGAAAAAAGAAATGAGTCTCATAAAGTATGCATGCAGGTGGCACAGCTGTAAGTCCTGTAACAGTGAGTGCAATTTAAATAAGGAGTTCATACCTGCAGTCCTTTAAAAGGTTGATATAAATTATTTGGAAAATTGAAGATGCAAAGTATCTGCTGGGCCACAGTAAAGAGGCTTTTGACTGCGAACCTAGGGCATCATCATATCTGGCTCTTGAAGTATTGCTGTTCCTTCTAAGAAACAGTCCCTGGGTATGAGAGAACGATTGGCTGGGCAGCCGTAGACCAGTGGATTCTATTCACAGCTTTAGTAGGAGAGGGCGATGGCAGTGAAATGTCAAAATGAAGGCTTGTGTGCTATTTCCAGCTCTATGAAAAATTACCTTGTGAAAGCTTTGTTATGCGATTTGTAAAACGCTATGTGTGACGGTTGAGAGCCTTCTCAGATGATGAAAATTACTTAGAAATGAGGGCTATAAAGGGCACATAAATATAAGCAGCTGTGGTATAATAGGTAAGATTTCATCTCCCAAGTCTCTGGACTTCCCATTCAAGATGTGTTTCCTAAACTAAAGTGAATTTCAGTGGATTTTTCACTTCCTTTCCTTAGCCTGGCAGACTGATTCAGTTGGAAAGTGAAGTTTCTGATATGAAAAGGATATTTCTTTTCTTTGCTCCCAAGCTTATTAAAGATGAAACCAGAAATAGTTATTTCTCTATACTTGGTACTCATACAAACATTCCCTCCTAATTAATCTTCATGCTGTTTGGAACGAATTGCGCATGAGCACCTCCTCTAGTCTAGTGCAATACCTGAGGTTTTCAAATCAAGAAATGTTTATGTAAAAAAAAAAAAGTCCTGAAAATTACTTGCATTTGGGATATTGCATGTGTAACTTACTGAAACTGTATTTGAATAAAAAATGGTTTACAAATGGAAAAAAATATGAAAACTGTTACGGATATCATGTCACTGATAATATACGTGCTTGCAGAAAACTCTGAATGTTTTTAAGTTCTTCTCAAGTAAACGCCTCAAATGGGAACTTTAACTATAAATATTGCGTGTATATTTTTAATAGAAATCTTAATAATGAAAATAAAATATTTGCGTACCAAAAAGTAAGATAACTTCAAATTATCATATATACATCAGTCAGTATAAAATCCAAAGATTAGAAAACTGACTCGCGTTACCTTTAGACTTGACTAAGTCTTCTGTTAACTAAATTAATGTATTTTGGTTCAGTCCATTAATCAGCAAGCTTTAATCATAATACCAGTTATAAGGCCGTCTTGTTATATTTTACAGATATTATTCCTTCCGTAAGCAGTAGTTAGTGAAAGACTCCATGCTGCTTGTGATTAACGTTAAGTTGTATTTAACATATTTCAGAGGGAGATGCAGTGCTAATTGTTATTGCATGATTTAATTGTTATGTGACTGGGATCATACATACAATACCAGGTGATGGTAATGCAGGAGGCCGAAGGGACCAGGACTCCTGCATTATCTGAACAAGTATGCCTGAATTATTTACCTTAGCCTTCAGAGATTGTATAAGATCTGCAAGCATCTGTGATGTGGACACGGCTCTATTCTTTCTACGTGTTACGAGTACCTCTTCTTTATTCATATGCCCTTAGGTTACATGAAACACTGCTTTGTAGATGAGTTTGTATGATCCTGGAAAAGTCCAAGTGCCACCTGCCACAAAGATAGATAGAACTGGTGAAATAGAGGCCTTCTATAAATGCAACAGAGACACAAAAGAGTCTGCTCTCAAAAGCACCACATTATATGAGTTCTTAAAGGCTCGCTTCAGCCAGTGCTGAGCAGTCAGGCCTGATCTAGCAGTGCATTCAGGTGCAGGCTGACCCTAACTGTCTCCTCATATCACCTCTGTGACATATGCTGATTTGAAAGCCAAGTCTCTCCATTCTGTTGATGTGTGTACGTATTGCTGCAGGCCCAGAAATCATAGACTCAGAATCATTTAGGTTGGAAAAGACTTTTAAGATCATCGAGTCCAAGTGTTAACCTAAAACTGCCAAGTGCCACTAAACCACGTCCCTCAGCGCCACATCTACCCATCTTTTAAACACCTCCAGGGATGGTGACTCCACCACTTCCCTGGGCAGCCCATTCCAATGCTTGACAACCATTTTGGTGAAGAAAGGAAGCTTCAATTTGCTGAGGTCTAGTGAGATGCAGTAACTGAATGCTCTCTTCAATGCGTTTTTTAAAATCTTTTTTCCCCCAAGTCTTCACCTCTCCCATCCCCATCAATGTCAGCTATGATGCTCTGAATTGCACACTATAGATTGCCTCTGGTTTAAGCTTTTTTCTTTTTTTCCCCCCAAAGTATGTCATACTATAGAGGAATTAAATAAATAAACAAAATTATTGAAAGTTTTTCAGCCTCTGAAGTGAATGCAATTGTTTTGGATCTGTTTTAATTTATGTCATGTAATGTCATGTAACACATAACTTGTCGTGTTATGTTATGTTATTTTAAACAAGGCCAAGGTAGTCCATGTGTTGCTGGATGGTCACAGCATCTCCCCACCAGAGGGCTTTCTTATCCGCAAGGGACCAGGCAACTGCCATTTTGACTTTGCCCAAGAAATTCTCTTTCTTGACTACCTGCAGCCCCAGCTGATCAATAAAGTACAAAGGAGGTAAAGTAGAATTGTTTTCCTATCTGAACCACGCAATATGTCTTAACTGTTCAGTATTCTTTCATACTCTCTGTTGAAGCCAGTTGTATGAGGCACCTGGACAAAAATATGAAACACTTAAAGCAAAGTGTTTCATTGGGTTATAACGATACACTGTTAACCAGATTTTGTTGAAATCAGAGGATAATCTTATCGCAGGCTGAGGGGTCAGGGGATGGTGTTTGTGGTTTTGTGGGCTTACTTCTTTGATTTTGTTCTTTTCTGAATGAGCCAAGAGTGCATAAAGAAACTATTTTGTCTTCCTTTGTTTGGCAGGACTGGTTCAAGGAGAATGGAACACGCCAGCATGGACTACGAAGCACCATTAATGCCATGTGGTTGTATCCTTCTCTGTCATTTTCTCTCTTGTTGTATAGAATATTTTGTAGTTATATTACTACAGTTACAAGTTGTGACCTTTTTGAATCCAACAGTTTCTGGTGGTTTAAGAAATTAACGAGACATCAAGAATATGAGAAAGGCATCCATTAAGTCTGAGTTAAGAATAAATAAATGGAACATAATATATGAATGTGTGACCTGTTTGCAGATACTCTGGTAGCTTTTTCTCTTGCCTTTTATAATCCTTTCAAGCTGGAGCTAGAGGTCCATTAGCGCAGAATCCAGCCAATTTATGAAAGCTAGAAGTAGTCTTTGTATTTTTGCATGTCTTTGAATGTTTGTCTCATTTTATGTCTTTATTAAGGTTGACCAGAACTGTGTAATATTTTTGCCATTTTTCTTAATGTTTGTGAATTTTTAAGCCTACGTTTTTCTAAAGAAGCACAGCACAGCGTTTTGTGATAATACTTACTGTTGTGCCATCCATCTATTTGACAGACCTTTTAAATCCATTAGGCTATTCTAAACAAGTTTGCAGACAATGAAGTCTCAACAATACTAAATTCCTGCCAGTTTCATGAAAATCAGTGTCTGGGTAGAGGAAAGAGGGACAAATGAAGTTTTGTATTAAAGAAATGGACAGCACAGACTCTATCATTACATTGTCTGCCATTCAGTTTAGGGGCATATTTGCTGGCCAGTTATCACCCATATAATTCAATACCAGGCAAAGGCAGGAAACATAAGAAGGGAGTATAGGCTCCAAATAGGAGGTCTGGTATTAAAAAGTTGCAGTGTAGGACACTACACTAAGTAAGGAGGTAGGACACACACTAAAAACATTCATTAGTTCTTCATCTGATGGAAGAACATATATGAAGATATACATAAGTGAACATGTACGTGTATGAACATATGCAGGTATACTTTTGCCTGCTTGTGACATGTGCAGATGTTCATCTGTGTGTGTGTATTATCAGTGATAGAAATGGCAGACTTAAAAGAAAATAGTTTATTCAGAGATGTTTAAGACATAGTAAAGTCAGAAGGGAAAACTGGAATTTTTTCACTCATTACGTACCTTGCCTAAGCTGCAAATAAGGATGTCTGACATTGAGATGTGGGCTGCACAATAATTTTTGAAACTGCAAGTTAAATAGTCTGTTAGGACAAAGTATCACTATCAAATTTTTCCTTAATAGCTTTTTGCTTTTTAGTTGTTTTCCAGTTTCAACTTCTGACAAGTTGGGGTGATCCATACTACATTGGTTTGAATGGACTTGAGTTGTTCAATGAACACGGAGACCAAATTTTACTAACTGAGAACAGTATCCTTTTACAGACCAAGAGCCTTTATCCCTTTCAGATATGCAGTTTGCTCACTGGCAAATGATCATATGGCATCAGTTGCTACTTCTTCCAAATTCCCAGTTCATCCCACATGATTACTCTGCACGTATTTCTCTGTATTTGTGTGATGATACTTGTTTCCGTATGTTTTAATGTATTCTATATACTTTCAGAATATTTCTTTCCTGAATGGGATGCACCAGCAAAGCAGAGCAAGGTTAGCGAAGGGAAGTCTTAAGAAGGATATGGTATTTTTTGCTATCAGCATTTATTTCTTCTATAGTATGGAAGGACCAGAAAGTTTGATGAGCTATAAATTCATAAGAAAAGGTTGAGCCCGGTTCTTTGTTATGAAATCTTTCATTTTGCCACAGGAAAGAAATCTTTCATAACTCTTGTTCTGGAGCCTTAGGCTATTCTAGACACCTGATCTGGTCGTGAAGAAAAGCTCTGAGGCTGAATTTGATTCAGTGTTCCCTGGGTAACCAAGAGAGGGAATGAAGGATGTGTCTGAAAGATTCATAGTCATCAGGGTTACACCTCAGTGCCCTGTATCAGCTAAAGTCACTTAAGATCTGAAAGCTTCATACCCCAATGCATAATTCATGTCATTCAGTCACGTGGAAGAAACAGTTTCTTGGCCAACTAGATAAAAAGCATGGAAGCTACATAAATTGTATGTCTCTAAGGATCCTTGTTGCCTAATAAATAGAGGATACAATGAAAATGTAATAAAGGCTCTTTCCTGAGCGCTATTTTTATTTGAGTCTTGGGTGATGCATGATGAACTTGAAACATCAGTAATGGAGAAGCAGCATTTTGAAATTGAAAAGCGATGACAGATTGTTTTTCAGAATAGGAGATCTAACATAGCTTTTAAGTGGTATGCCTTTACTGTACAGTACAATGCCAGGTAAAGATACCTCAACTTGTTTTGAATGATTGCCTGTTCCTGCTTGTACACTAGTGTTGCTTGGATATATTGGGATCCACAAAAGAGCGTATTTGTCTTAGTGCAGTACTAACTGTGGTAATTCAGTACTGAGTTTGGAGCAAGCTTTTCTTGAACAGTTGAGGCATTGCCGTGTTAGTTCTTAAATTCTTCATATATGCTTACAGACTCAGGCCTCTTAGAAAGCAGGACAAGGGGAAATTAATGTCCCTTAACTGAATTGCTAGGGATCTATAATTCTGAAGACAGTGCCATGCATCCACGTTTCTTTATGTGTCTTTAACATACCTATGTTTTTAACATAAATGTTCTCTTACAGAGAAAATCTGGTGACCTAGAAGGCCTGTTCAGTAGGAGTTTTAATCTTTCCTTGTCAAAAAACTGAAAGAAGTCCTTACTAGACAGATACTGAATTTATCACAGACCTTCAGGAACTCAAGCAAAACCTAGTCTGACTGATGACTTCCTCCTGCACAGATACTTTTCTTGAGATATGTATCATATAAGGAATTTTCACAAGTTCATACCAAAAACCAGGGCTTTGTCACAAAATAAAAAAAAGCTTCATTGATGAAGTCATAAATACATAATTGAAAATAAATTAAATGCAGCTTGTTAATTTATTTCTATTTTTAAAAGAATTTTGAATGCCGGAATCTGTAAGGGTTGTCCTGCTTTTAAGATGTGCACCCAAGTTTCTCAGCTACCTATGTGAAGTACTCAGAGTATTTTTAAGTTTTACTGCTGTAGTGGCACATACTCTCTCATGGAATCTGGAAGAGCAAGCACGAACTTTTAAATTTGGGGTTTCTGAAATGTACTTTTCAGTTATTTATGCTTAAAGATTTTTTTCAGATATTGCAGCTTTTCCAGATAGTGTCAACATTTTAGAAGATATATCTGGAGACATCCGAACTCCAGACAAACTCATTGACAGAGTAAATGACACAACTGATGGCAGACATATGTGGCTTGCACCAGTTCTTCCTGGTTTGGTACATTTTCCCTTTTCATTCTATTTTAATGATGTACATAGATGTAGCTAGAATCATCAAGGAAGGGGAAACTATACATAATTTTTAGGTAAATTTGATACTAGTAAATGATGCTAAATGACTGCCTTTTAGAAGAAGTTCTTTTTATTCCAGTTTCTCTTCACTGCGCAGATAGCAGCAGTATAGATTTCCTAAGTTTGTAATTTCCTTCTGTCTCCATGGTGCAACAGCAGCAGAATTTCCAAGGCTAGTGTAGATATTTTTTCCGTTACTATGATAAAGATACTAACAAAGTAGTTTAATATGTTTGTTTTCTGCAATAAACACCTTTCAAACCAGAGCAGGTCAGGATCTTAAAAAACAAAGAATGTTATTCCAGCAGTGAGAATGAGATTTAAAAGATCACAGCTATAAACAGTTTTATTGATCACATCTACCTCTCTTACAGTAAGAAAAATGCATAATTATTTAATACAGCTGTCAGTATCTTCTCCAGTGTATCAAAGGATTAAAACTTCAGAGGATGCTAGAGATGAAGGTTAAGATATGTTGGCCCAAAGTTGATATAGTAGCTCATGAAAGGAACAGCAATAGAATTAACTGTAACAGGCAGGCTTGGTTTTCTGCAGCCTAATCTTTGGTCTTAACATCTTGACATTAATGTCACTGAAAGTAAAATTGTCTCAAGCAATAATTGTTTAGGAAGCATCAGAAGAATTGTCTCCACATTCCCATTAGTATACCTCACACAAAAATTGCAAAATTTCTGCAAGAACTTTCAAAATCAGGGGATATAGGAGAAATTTTAGACTTGCAAATCAAAGGGTGGATTCCATTTATATGTGGTGGAAAGGACTAGACTCCAATAGGGCAGGACAGAATAGAAACCAACTTACCTTATGCTGAAGTACACATCTATTTGGTTGATGAAATACTCTTTAAAAGTGTCTCTCTACCCCTCCTCCAGTTGACCAGCAGTCCAGGATGACAGGCTCTGGGGTAGAGACATCTGTGGTTTATCAACAGAGATGATAGCTGAACTTAAATCCTTAGCATCCATTATCTGCCTCTAGTTATATATCTTTAAATACAATCCTCTTTTGATGGAGCATGTGTAAGATTTTCATTTCTTTGGGGAATTTGTGCTCTTAAATATAATTTAATTCTCTTTTACAGGTGAATAGGGTGTATGTAATTTTTGATGTACCTACTACTGTGTCAATGATCAAGTTATGGAATTATGCCAAAACACCTCAGAGGGGGGTGAAAGAATTTGGTGTAAGTAATTTTTGTATGCGTTTTGTATGTCCTGGTGAGTCAGCTTGCTTGATTTCTATACTTATTTTCACAGTTTACTGAAGTGTAATTCCATATAATCTCAAAGGATAGGATTCATCTCATTTAACTTTGCATTTAGTATTAAAATGACTAATCTATGCCAGTCATTTGTCCTCCCTTTCTTGTCCAGGGAAAGGACACTGTATCTGATTTTTTTCTTAGATAATTGTCTTCAGATAGGATAATACTTTCATTTTCCCACTGACTATAGAGCAGGCCTGGAAGACTAGTTAAAACTAGAAACCCAAGTTTTAGACAGCTGTAATGGAGTGAGATTCATTAATTCCCAGATTTACGAGTGATTCACTCCAGTTAATAGAATGGCAATTATGTGAAACATGAAATACATTTTTAATTACCTGCTTGAAAGTTGCATTAGAAACATCAGTGAGAAGATAAAAACTTGAAAAAAAAAATCAAAACCCAGCAGCAAATAGATAAATGGAAGTTTTAAGGAACAAAAGGTAAACTAATGACCAGACTTGTGAAACAAATAGGGCAAAATGATTTCTAGTTAATTGACAGAGACCACTGCTGAAAGCAATGCCTGACTTCTAGATGATTTGTTTGTTTGTTTCTTAAATATCTTTAGCTTTTGGTGGATGACTTGCTTGTCTACAATGGGATTCTGAATATGGTGAACCATGTAGTATCAGGCATCCTACCAACCTGTGATCCAGTGGTCCCGTATCACACCATTCTCTTTACGGATGATGAGAAGATTTGCCGTCAGGAGAAGAGAACTGTTATTAGGTATGTGAGTAGATCTTGACTGGAAGAAAGAATCTTGTTTTCAAAAAACGTTTTTCTGTGACTAATGTCAGCAGTATGTATATTACTATAGAAAATTCCCTTCCAAAGCAGAGTCAGCCACACTTAGTAGGAAATAACCAATAGTTTTTTTAGATACCAGCTTTATCTGTTAACATTTTTTTAGCACTTAATGAGGTTCATGATTCATATTTACATATATTTTCATGGAATCCTATAGTAATAAACACAAAAGAAAGAAGTTAGGCTTCTTTAGAGAAGAAATAATAAATCCCAATGATACTACATGGAGGAAAAAAAAAGTTAATGAAAAAGAATCAAACATCAAAAGTCAAGAAAAGAAAGTCCTCTTATTTGGTACCAATCCTAATTAAGAAACCAGAAGTCTACTATTTTATCAGCATTCTGAAATAATGAACCTCTTAAAAGAGAAATGCATTCAGAGGAATGACACTTTGAAACCACTGAGTTGGCAAGCTCACAGAAAATATGATGAAATGCAGTGAAATGCACTTATATTTAGAAGGTCAGGATTGATAGGGTCTAAAAAGCAGTCCCTAGCAAGGAAAATAAAGATTGAATAATTTATTTTAAATGAGATTGAAAAGTGAAAAATTGAAAGCTTATAGAAAAAAACACTTATACATTGCACAGATAACAAATAGAATGTCTTGCACATACATCACCTGGAAAAAAAGGGAACAGTTTTGCATTCAAAAATGACACATAATTTGTTCAGAATAATGTTCAAATATTTAAAAATAAGTGGAAGGAACGTAAGCTGTCTTGATTAAGAACAGAAGTTCACATTTGCCTGTGGGGTTTGTTTTTCTGTGGCTCTCTAAAGCATTGGCTGTTGGCCACTGGTACTGTCAGATGTTGAAATAAATTATTATTGTTTGGATGTGTTGTGTTAGACTCATGTTCTTGTACAAGTGGCTGTGTTGTCATGGTAGCATTTGGAGATAAACAATTTTTCAAGTGAAAAAGTTACTGAAATTAAAATGTCTGGAGGAAATACAAGTTTTGAGAAAATGTTCAGTGGAATATAGTAAGGAGGAGAAGAAATGAACCTTTACAGCTTAACATCTTTCTATGACTAAAGTTATTTTATTGGAAGCAGAGAAGCAACAAGTCCAATCATAAATCTTTTTCATATGACTTCCTTTGCATATATTTTTAGGACATATATCCTTTGATTTAGTTTTAAGAGGGGTATACTCTTTGGGTCATGCAAACTGCATGATCTGTTTTCCAGCCAAGAACATGCTGAGTTTCCTCTCTTCTAGACTTCCTCTGCAGGAGCTTTCTTGGTCTTTCTTCTTGGCCTGTTTTGCAATCTTCTTCTATTCCCTTTTTCCACCTGGTACCCAGCTGAAAGATAGGGTACTTTAGCAATAGAAGACAAGTCCCTTACTGCGTGCTGAATAATATCCCTCTGTTTTAAAAATGTTCTTGAGCTTTTATATAGTGTTACTTCTAGTTTGGGCCTATTCCTTTTCACATGTCACTGTTCAGTTTTTTATGAACCCTGAACTTGAGTCTGATATTATCATCAGTACCTTAAGTTCTGATTTACTTCAGTATCGGTTTGTCTGTTTCACTCAGACAGTTTGAGGGACATTATGTTTTTCTCCAAAAATAGAAACCTATTTTGTGCTGTACGTACGGTTCTTTTTTTCCAGAAGTATGGATGTTTTGTTTCTGCCTGTGTGAATGGGAGATGTTATTAGGGATGTTTTCTTTAATGTTCAATTCAGCTCATATTTTTTCTCTAATTTGTTTAATTTAATTTATCTTTGAAGTTATTACTACTTTCCCCAAAAGAAATTGTTAAAATTTTGGAGCAGCCTGCAAACAAAACTTGTCAGAGTAAATTAATTTTGTTTAGTTTAGAAAACTTTCAAATAATGCTCTGTCAACATTGCAAAACAATGTTAAATTACTTATAAGGATTTTTATACCCTCTTTGCACTGCACTGATTTAAAATATCACTTTGGTTAATGTGGTTCAAGCTGTGTAGGCAGGTAAGAAAATCGTAGACTGAACATGATATTTCTATTTGAATGTATGCCTGTATGAATGCCACTAATTAAAACTGGCAAGAAATCCTTCAGGTGGATGCAGACAGAATACCTTGCCTTTCTAGGTAGTCTCAAATCAAGTGGAGGTTCTTCAGAGCTTTGTTTAGCCTCCAGGACCTAAATAACTCGTTCAGTAACCTTTTCCATGACTCTCATAACTTTTCACAACATTGATTATTTTGGCTATTGTACTGATTTTAATCTTTTCAGCAATCACGTGGGAGATCAGGATGTACGAATGATGAATGAAAATGAGATTGTCACGAACAGCAGAAAGAAGCAGGCTGTGGCTGATCCAGGTTAGTTCTGTCTTCTGCAGTTTTCTTCTGCTCGCTTTCTGCAGAGACCGTACGGATAATAATGAACATTGTTATAGACCTAAACTGGGAAAAGTGGAGAGACTTACACCTCTTTTATATATTTAGCTCTACTTTTTCTACCGTAGGAAGGCAAACCAGGAGTGTCATACTCTGGTGGAGTTTGATTCTATATTTAAATCTGAAAGTGGATGATATAAATCAAAGACATATGTAGTATGTAGCCATAGCTTATACCAACACATACACAGAAGTACTCAGAAAAGAAACTGACTGAAGAGAAACTGAAAACTGGTGTTAATTGTACAGGTTCATAGATAGCTTTTGGAATAGTAGACTTATTGCATCCCCACTAGTCTTGTAAGCAACTTCAGAGATGATGCATATGTGTCTCAGAATTAGCTGGTTGTTGCTTCTCAAGCAAATCCAAAGTCACAATAAGTGTAACAAAGGGGAAAACATGTTGACTTTATTCCTCCCACTGTCTTTCTGGTTGGTCTTTAGTCTTACAAAGTGATAATTAAAAAGACAACCTCTTTTTTCCCAAGGAGAAAGAGTAGATTGTATTTATAGTCTGAAGCATCCCAGTCATTCATTGTAAATTACTGCGAATAGCTCCCTAAATACATTACAAATTCTCAACCAAGCTGGTATATTCATGATTAGTTTTCTCTCCTGAGCATGACACTTTCTCCAATTAATTTCTTCAGAAAGTGTTACAGAAATTACTTCATGGCTTTTAATAACAGTTCTGTAGGAGAAGGGCTTGAAATGCCATTGCCTGTACAAATACAGCTTCAAAGTTATTAGTATATTAGCATTAGTTGTGTCAAAAGCATTTTGAACATCCCTGTGCCTGTTGTAATGGCATCCTGGGTTCCAGTGCAGGCATACCCTATGTCCAGTAAAGAAGAGCTGTCATTGCCATGGCCATCACATCTGTTGTCCAAGCATTAAGCACACAGAATGCCTGTGAAGTCACCAGCTGAGGAGTGCCTACTGTCACCTGCCTCATGTCTCCTCAGCAGTACTTACTGACACTAGCCGCAGAAGTTGATAACAAGGATTCATAGCATGATTTGGGTTTGAGGAGACTTCAGGGGGTCCCCTCCTGAGGGAAGGTCCAACCTCCTACTCAGGACAGTGTCAACATTGAATTCAGTCCAGATTCCATAGAAAAGCAATTCCACAGGGCTGTGAAAAAAATGGCACCACTCACTGTCAATGTAAGAAACATTACTGAGAAGAGTAGCTTAGCTTTCATTCTGGGATGGAAGGAGAAATGGGCATGTTTCTTCCTCGTTTCAGTCTGTGGCTTCACTGTTAATACAGATACAGTCTTAAAACAGCATTCAATTTTCCTTAACAGCTCTGCGTCCAAAAACCTGCATGTGTGAAAAAGGACTGCAGAGGAGGAAAAGATAACAAGGAATTGTGATTGGAAAGTCCTGTAAACATCCAGCCCAAAATACCTGCTCTTCAATACATGTATCATCCAAATGAAAGATTTTCCATGTCTGCTGCTACTGAACCACCTCCTGTCTTATGAGAAGAATTTTTATTCACTACAGGAAATCTTCTTCAGTAATGAAATTTAAAGCACAAATTCAGTTTTCTGTTTTATTTTCTTAATTGTCATTATTTGACTGATTTCCACTCCCCCTCCCACCCCCTCAACTGACAATCCAGGGAGGAAGGAACATAACGGAGTGAGTAAGAACCTTATTGCTAGCTGACAGCTGTTCCTGCCAAGTACCAAGAACCTGGGTGAAGCAGGATCCTCCACAACAAGAAGCTTTATGAATATTTCTTAAGCTTTAATTTCTAAAGCCTAGCTGGATGATCACAAAGCTCCTCAGTGGAAAGAAATATCTGCTTTTTATCTGTTGCCTGTAAATAGTTCTTTGGGAAATGCATTTATTGGAGGAAATATTCTTTACCTCTCTGTTTCTGGGCTGCCACTGTGCGTTTTGATACCATGGGTCTCTCCAGGGGCTGACACAGTTTCTGACATCTGGAGAAGTTTCGCTGGGTATGGACAAGTGTGATGAATGCTTTTAGAAAATGGAGATCAGGAAGTGGATTTGTCAAAGTTTCAGCTGTCACTTCTCATCTTTTGCAGTGAAATAATAATTTCTTTTATTCAAAATGTGCTGCTTCCCTTTCTGTACTAAGTCAGGAGTGCGATATGTTCTATATTTGCTTATAAAAAGCATACTTCTTAGCTGCTCTTGGCTAAACTGAAAAGACTTAAGGTAGCTATGCATTTCCCAGATTTCTGTGCATTAATGGAGAAACAAAATGTATTTTGTACTAAATACAAACCGTTAACTTCTAAAGTGTATGTGAGTATATTGTATTTTGCTTAAAAGCTCTTCCCAGCCTACACTGACAAAAGAACCCTCTGTTGTTCTGGGAGCTGTCTCCCCTCATGTCTTTTCCAGTGTAGCTCTGCGAAGAAACAAATTTCAATTTTTGCTCCAGAGTGGATAACCATTACATACAACTCAAATGAAAAAGAGGAGAAGCTGAGAGGAGGGTTATTGGTAGGGCTAAGAACAGGTATAAATCTATGCAGTTGGAAGAGGACAGCCTGTAGCAAGGTTTTGAAGACTTAAGGGACAATCACAGATTTGTCATTATAGACAATCTCTAGATGAGAAGCCTGTTATGTTGTCTGTTCTTCTGAGAAAATTGTATGGAATGTGAAGAGAAATGAAACCCGTCATGTTTCCTGGCACTGAATAGCATCTTTCTTATTGATCAGAAAAGGTATGAGGGAGAGAGGACTTTCTATGCTCATCTATTTTCTCTGTATTTGTCTGGAGCATCTCATGTCCTATGCGATGCACTAATGACTTTTCAACCGTAATCCTTTGAGGTAACTCCAGGTTTTGTAAATTATTGCAAAATACTTGGTTAAGCTCAAATGGGTCTCAATTCTCTCTATCCTCTGTTTCTGTGCCACCAAGTCTTCCTCACTGGTCAGCTGGTAACTGCAGCCATTTGTCACCTTTTGCCTCTGGCAGTCTGTGTGCAGCACAGCTGGTCTGGCACAGAGACTATTGGCTTGCACCTTCTGCCAGCCTCTCCTAGCAGCTCCTCTCACCCATTCAAGAGATTCCCCGCAATTGCCAAACTCTGGAAAGGCCATGAATGTCTTTAAAATATTTCAAAAAAAATTATGAAGTTGTGGAATAACCTCCCCTGCAGTGTTTCTGAAAGAAGGGTTTGCCCACCTGCGGTCTGCTCTGGGATGAGATATGCCACCAAGGCAAGGGCTAATGAAGTCCTTGGTTCTGGTCAGTCGTATATAGAAGGTAGCATAATGTTTAGAAAATATTTCATTAATCTCTGTGGGGTAGGAGATGTCAGTGTTTACCCTCCTAATTGGAGCTGAGATGTAGTGATCCTTTATATAACCAAAGATAATGAACTGTCTTCATCAGCCTTATGTACTCAAACATAGATGCTCGAGTCATTTCCACAGTAAGGCAGGGTTAAAAAAGCACAACTTTTATTCTGTTTTCACCTTTTTTTTTAACTAACTAGTCACAAGTACATTCATGCCAGACTAGCACATACAGGACGGAGAAAAGGAAGAGTAAACCTGCAATCAAAATCCCCATGGAGCACTTCGGCAGGCAATGTTTCCGCAAGAGTAATTCAGCAAGAATGTGCCCAGTGACACGTCAATCAACGTCAAAAGCATGACAAAGGAAAAGGAAGAATTAATATGAATTTTTGCAGAAGCCTTTCATGTAAATTATTAAACTTTAGTCCAGTTCCAATTTCTGGGCCACTCAAAAACCTTAATGTCATAGTTGCTCACCTTCACCTGTAGTGTAAACCCTTTGAAGGGGTTGGATCAAGGTAACAGAAATGAGTTTGTCCCACAATAGCACTGAGAAGAGCAGAGGATAAAGATATAATCTGTGAGGGAGTGTATGTCATGCTGTGTACTTTTTGATCTTGAAAGATATTTTTATCAGTCTTCACAATGCAGTCTGAAAACCAGGATGCCTGGGAAGGCCTGCAACTTCTGTTTGTAATTTCTGCCTTCTTGTGGTTTAATCCAGTAGATCTTAAAGAGCAGTGAGAGGCACTTGCCTGTGGACAAGGAAGCAAGCAGTGATGCGAACAGTGTAAAAGGCAGCACAGAAGACATGGAAGCTTGTATGCTGCTGAGTCAGGAGACTCATCCTCATTTTGGAAGATGAACCCATAAGAGCTGCATGAGGGGCTACAAAAGGCAGCTAAATTAAACTGAGCCCTTCTGATGGCTTAGACTGGACCTGGACATAAAATAGCACCACAGCATCCTGTGTAGGTGATGCTGTTTTCTGTAAGATTTCCTAGTCCTGCTGAGCTTTTACCAGGTTCCTAGTGTGTTGGTCATTCCAGGTCCAGTCCTGTCCTTTCAGGGATGTACGCTAGACAGAGCCTGACAGTGCCAGGGCTGCATGTTGTGAGATTGGACAGAGATCTTACATACCAGGTAACACATTGGAGCAACAAGACAGAAGACTCACTGCTGGGTGAGGTTGAATATTGAGTCTTTAAACCCTCTTACGTTACCAGGAGAAGCTTACTGCTCAGCTTAAGTCAAGTAAGAGCAAGAATGAAGTGCTGTATTGACATCTGAATTCTGGCTCCTGCAGGGGATGAAGTCTGCTTTCCCTTTGATCGAGTCAGTGGTTTTTATTCTGTAAAACAGTAGCATTTCCTGTTCCCTTCTGCTATCTGCTTCAGCAGTCCTCACTGCTGGGTGCAGCTCTATACTGGCCTGAGGAATATAGCAAGTGATTAGAGTCCAGGCCAGCACTGGTGTGAGCAGACACATTGTGTAGAGACACCTTAGGCTGGCCTACATGTTCTGGGGCTGCTGATGCAGGTGGCTGAGCTCTTAACAGCAGCTGCTTTTCTGGTAAGTCACTGAAGTAGCCAAATCTCTTCCAATATTTTTCAAAAAATGTGAACTTCAGAGCAGTGTCTAGTAATGGCTTCACCAGTACTATAGGTACTGTAACTATGCACACTACAGCACTGGATGCACGTTCCTGTATTCCCTTTTAGCTTTCTTCATCATGTCTATCTTTTAGTTGCATCGCTATGCTTAGAACATCACTCCTTTCGACTTCCAAACCAGTCCAGAAGGTCCTGTTCAGAATCATTGCTCTTTGTCTTGCAGGTGGGGCCAACCTGTTTTGCTCTCCAGGTGCACCTGCTCAGGTGTATGACAACAGTAGTTTCATTTCATCTTGTTTCCCATATGTAGGTCACTTGCTATCTGTAAGCTGTGGTATCACCAACCCTTATGATCACAGCACAGTGGTTCTTTTCTGTGTGGGGCTCGTTTATAGGGGTGCTGCACGTTTGCTTGCTTGATTATTGCCTATTCAAAAATGCTGCAGAGATAAATGCTCGTTTTGGAGATATGCACTGCCATGTCTCCTCTAAAGAGCACAGAGGGAAGCAGGAGGGAAGTATAACATAATGTTTGCTTCCATTGGAGTGCTGAGATCCTGGTATTCAGAGCACAAGAAGGAGGGTTCCTGGCTCAGTGGTCTCTTTGCCCATTTCTGTGACTATTTGCTTGTTTGCTGAGAAATGACTTACAGCCCATGTGAGACACAAACATCCTTTTATCACGCAGCTTGTATCACCCTAATGGAATTCTGTCAGCTGAGGATAAAATGTGGACTAAGAAAGCAATTATAGAGTGAATCTTCTAGCTGCAGGAAGAGCTGAGAGATGGGGACAGAGTGCCCAGCTGGAGTAATTTCCTGTCCGACTGGCCTCTAAATCTTGCTTGGAAGAGATCAATTTTCCATCCTTGTCTAATAGCATCAGCTCCAGTCACCCTGGCTCAGGACCCTGTGAAGTGCTGCAGTGTTGAGATCTAGGCATAAAAGGAAACATTTGCAATTTGTGACTTCTTTCTTACTGACCTAGAAATTGCTGGGAAAGGGGGAAACAAGGCTACAGACCTGTCTAATGGTTCTGGAGTGTTCCCTTTCTTAGCTCCTGGCTGAAGGAGAGGACTAACCATCCTGATGATCAGCAGGGTAGGAGTTTCCCAGCCTGGACTATTGCTGCCAACACTGTGCAGTCCTCCACCCACAGCTCACTGCTTTGGCTCTAACTAGAAGAGGAAAACCACCACCGCATGATCTCCTAGCAGCCTGCCCCAGGTATGCTGTTTGTTTCTGGAAGGTCCAAACTCTACAGTGTTTGGACAGTGAAATCCTGCCTTTAGCTTTCGGCTCACTCAAGGTCTCTTTGGTGAGATTAAAACTAACTTGACTCACAAATTCTTAGTGTGCATCTCTCTGCAATTGCTCATGGGACTTTCCAAAATGTCAGCATGTGCAGATTTTGTGCAGTTTTTCCAAGAGGATGGACATTCTGGGGAACCATGATCCTAAGGAGATATATCAGACATATCCAATTAACTTGTGCTCAACTCTTACTTATATGTGATCTGTTTCAGAGTTCAGTCGCTTGTGTTCCTTAGCTTATCTGGATCTAACTGGAAAAGGAGCTTCACAGTGGTTTTTGAGAGTTCATCATGCTGGGTTAAGCATGTGGAGGTGAATGTTGGAGGACACTAAAGGAACTTAGAAACAGCCAAGTCTCCATCTTCTCAGCAAAGAAGCCAGTTGCTACCTGAAAGTCGTCTGGTCCTGGAGGAGGCAGGGGGTGGATGCAGTGCTAAACAGAAGTGTTATATCTGGATGCTGCATTTCAGAGCCATTGTAAGGGCCAGGAGGAGCTTTGTACTCAGCTGCTGCCTCCTGAGAGTGTGAGCCCAGCAGAGTACTATGGACTGAACTGATCTCCAAACTGGATCCCAGTACAGCTGGAGCTGAAACACGTTGGTCAAAGGCTCAGATGGAAAGCAAATGTGGTAGGCATGAGGCTAGGGGCATACAGAAGAAGCTGCTATGGCTGTGAAGGTTTCTCAGGGAAATGGCTCTTCACCCAAGGGGAGCATTGAACTTGGGAGAAGAGATGGTCCCTGTGATTAACATAATGAACTGAGGGCAGTTGAGCCCTTCAATCTTTTTCACTAAGATTTCTCTTCTGCCTGATGGCAGTGTAAGGTGGCTACCAGAATAGATGGTTTTGTCTGTAACAAGCTGGGGAAAGAACTTTCATCCTGAGCAAGAGAGAGCTTTCATCTTTCAACAAAAAAGGATGAGAACTGAGGCAGCACCAGCACAGCAGCTTTACTGAGTGTACAGAGTGGTTGGTATGAAAATGAGTCAGGCAGCACCGTGAACGGAGCTGAGGCACTGACAACTGTCAGCCCTGCTTGCTTACAAGTGCGTCTTAGCAAGTGTAAAACACTGCTGCTGCTGTTCCTGCCTGTTATTCATGGTTCTGTGCTCCCATTCATCAAAGATTTTCCTGGCTGCTTTCTGCAATTACACACCTTTTTTAATTTTATTTTTTATTTTTAACCTTACAAAAGTCAGTGCAGGTTACGCAGGGTTTCCTCCAGTCTGGTGTGGAAAACCTCTAGGGATGGAGGCTGCGCAACCTCCCTGGGCAATCTGTTTTAATACTTGACTGTCCTAATCGTGATAAAGTTTTTCCTTTGACACATACTAATCTATACTTTTCCCCACTGATTAAAGGTCTAGATCAGCATGGATAAGACTTCTGGCATTGCAGAAAGGTCATCTGTGCTGTCGTCATCTAGCTGTATAATAATAAAGTCGGTCTCCCGACTGTAATTTCAGATTTGCAGATTAGCAGAAGTCTTATGATCTGACTCTTTCCTGGTCTGCTGGAGGCACTGCTAAAAATAGAGTAAGCAGCAAAGCTACCTGAAATGATGTAAGCCTAAACAGTGGTAAAAACAAATCTACAGTGAGTGTCGGTTCTGGCTAGTTTCCAAAGGAATGTTTTTGGATGGCTTGCTATATACTGGAAATTGTTTTGTAAGGCTTAGTTGGTGAACAAATGAATCAAACTGACATTTCCATTACCAACAGGAGATCTGTCTGTGGCCAGAATTCATGGAGAAGGATGTGGGATGATAGTAAGACTTTTCATTATGTTTAATATTGTCAGAGAAATGAAATAGCTCCTATTATTCATCTCTCTGGGATGGTAATGTATCTGAATAGTAACACAAAATGAGCAATCTGATCAAAACCCACTGACCCAGCAAGGCATTGATATGTATTTTAATCACTCTCTTTGGAGCACTGAGAAAATGTAGTGTTTATGGTAAATCTGCAAGAAGCTATGGTCTGCACTTGTCAGTACAGTGGTCGCGTAGATCAGTGTGTGTGCTGTCTGCAGTCCTTTGGGACCTGCAGTGCCCTTCTGTCTTGGGGAAACAGCATTCAGGCCCTAGGGAAATCTGCACCTCAGTCATCTGCTTGTGGTTTGAGATCATATGTCGGGGGACGACTGTTTGGACACTTGTTTGCCTGTCAATTTCCAAGGAGAGAAGTCCGTAGGGGAGGGCTCCAGCTCATAGTGAAAGAGTAACCACCTACAGAAGCCTATGGATATAAGGAATGGAAAAGGTTCTCTGGAGGGCATTTCACCTTGGGAAACAAAGTTTGTAGATTTAATGTGAAAATTACTAAAGTAAAGTTGAATTAATGGGTGCAAGAGGAACTAGGTATATAAATGTATCGAGAACACATTGTAAGAAGCAGGCGTTCATGTAGGAAGAATGGAGAAGGGATTAATGGTAATGAATGGAACCACCCAAACACTTGTGACTCAGATTTCAGTACAGATGATGCTGATAATTAATATAAAGATGTTGACTGTTGCCTAAAACTGGTTCTGCCATATTTTAAGTCTTAAACCAGAAGGGGTGGTGTACTTGTTTTGCAGAAAGGGTTCACATTATGCAGGGATATTATTATTAACAATATAAAGGGGTAAGCCTGAGGTCATAAAATATGTGATTCAGTGACTGATTTTGACTGCAATTATGCGTTAGAGATATTAATGAGAAGTCTGAAAAACGTACTGGCAATCCATGTAAATCTAACCATAGTTAAAGGCCTTCCAAAACAGTGCCTCAGAATCTTTGCCATTTATCTTCTTTATCCACTGATACAGATGTAAATTAAGTTTCCTCAGCGTGGTTAGCCAGCGCAGTGCTATTTTCATCATCTAGATGATCTCCCAGCACAATGCTTCTGGGAGACAAAAACTCCTCAGATTTTCCTATTATGGATCTGATCTGCAAATGATTCCAATGCAGGTTGGTTGTATGGCTTCTCTCTTTTTTTTCTTGTCTTTTTTTTTTTTTTAGTTGTTGTCAGCTGTTTGTTGTATTGCAACGGTTTAGCTTTTACAGCACAGATTTTATTATTCAGTTTCTTTCGCTAGAATACTATCTGATTAGAGGGGTTAGACCAGTTGACCTCTGTAGGCTCTTTCCAGCTTTAATTATTCTGTGAGTCCATGGCCAGTATGGCTCAGGACCCTGTGTTTAACATAACTTCCTGCTGTAGAATCTGTTCTGACAACTGAAACCTACTGAGCCACATCATGGTGAATATTAATAGATTGCTTATTGAACACAATCAATCAGTACAAACTACAGATCACCTGAGGCTGAAAAAAGTATTCATGTCCTCACGCTTGTGACAAGACATCTGCTCCTAGAGGTGACACAGGGGAGGACAACCTGTGCCATGTCCTCAGGTTACATGCAGGGATGAATATGTAACAGACATGACATGTTACTTGAGTAAGTGTTAATGAAATGTTAATGACTCTCTGGATCTGCGTATGACTGGAGAATAGGAAATGTGATGCCTATGGTCATGAAAGGAAAGAAAAAAATAATTTCGTCCATCATTGGGCCTTCAGTCTTGAAAATATGTGTTCAAAGGAAAAAAATAGAGTTATGTAGTTTAATGGAGAATAGCTGGAATACAACATGGATTTATAGACTAATTTTTCATTATGTATCTGATTGCCTTCTGTGTCTCTATACAAGCGAAGGCGATAACATTTTGGAGAGAAGGCTTATTTAGGCTAAGGAGCAATGCAGGCACAATGCAAATCAGTAGGAATTGTCCAAGAAGAACAATGGCTGAATTTTTGTAGCTGTCAGAATAATGGCACTGTGTAATTGCCTTTCTGTCTGAATAGCAGGCAGCGAGACCTAAAGTCTTAAGGCAGAACACGCTTGTAACAGGACACATCTCTAGCAAGGGCAGGGTGCTAAAAGTGAAAGAAGAAAAATTTGCCTTCAGGCCCGTGTATTTAAGGTATTGCTGTCTTTCTTCTGTTATGCTGACTCAGTTTTGTTACTCTCCAAGGAGAAGGGCTCTTTCTGCAGGTGTAGGCATTCAGCCCTCATCCTCCTGTTGTGTTAGGAGTGGGTGACTATAGGAAAAATAGACTGGACACAGAAAAGCTCTTCAGAATTGCGGGAAGACAGCTGTGTGTCTTTCCCCAACGAAGCTAGCAAGGAAAGCTAAGGCTTGTAAAAGGATGAAAGGACTTGGTAACGCACAGGAATATAAACAACAGGAAGTGCTCAGGGAAATGAGTAGAAAATCAGTGGATTTTTATTCCTTGTAGAAAAATCAGGGAACATGGCTCAGTTACTGAAGATGGTCATAAAGGTGCAGATAACGTAGTAACTGAAGAACAAGCCATCTTCACAGAAGCAGAGCTGCCTTCCATGTGGAAATGCAGAGAGGAAGAGAAGAAAGTGAGAAGCCTGTAAAGGACAAATGTAGTGGGTCTGTCCTGTTGTTTTTTCACAGGTTCCCTGCAGCAGATAACCTGGGCTGCTGCTGCAGCAGGTGAGGCAGCGAGCACAGACTCTAGGACTCAGAAGTGCAGATACCGAATAATAATGTATGGAAGGTCTGGCAAGACTGGCCAGTTCTAGTTGGATGCAAGTAACCCGAAAGCTCCACTGGAATAGCCAAAAGTCATGATTATCAGGGTAAAAGACCTAATGCACATGTCTAAAGTGAGCAGAAGTAATTCATACTGCATCTTACTCAGAAGGAGGAGGACACTAAAACCTGCATGGGACCCAGAACTGACAGTTTCTGATAGAACCAACCTTGATGATGCAAGGCTAATAAAAACTCATAGACCTGTGCTGGATCTTATTACTACCAGTTATGAGAAGGACAAGGCTATAAGAGATAATCTGAACATATTGTCTGGCCTCATGAACATGAGAAGCCACCGAGGCTGTTCTTACAGGAACAACTGTATTAAGATTTTACAGGCAGGGAGAGCAGGCAATACAATGTATGAAGACTGATATTGCGAACACCTATGTTGTGTTTTCCTCACTTCTGTGCCTGCTGGAGAAAGCTCTGAAAAGAGAGCTCCCAGAGAGTCGGGAGTCTGGTCTGTCATAGAGAAGCAAGTCTGGGGTAGTCCCTACGTGACTTTTGCAAGAGGAGGGCCAGCCTGTTCCCACCTGTCTGAACCAAAAGGTCGTATTTTCCTACAAAAAAGACCCATGAAGGTAGAACATAAATGCTTGCAGGAGGGCACACACAGCGCACATAGCCTTCCAAATGATTTGTTGTAATCCACCACAGTGCTCACCGGGCTGTGTGATTTGCTGAGGGAACACTGTATCTCCAGCAGCTTCATCCATCCCACACTCACCTCTGTGCCCACCTGCGAAGGAAGCTGGCTGTGGGGGTGCATCCTTTCCCCAGGCCCTTGCTGTGGTGCTGTGACTGCCCCGAGGGTGTGCGCTGTGCGCAGCCCCATGCATTGCCTGAGCTACCTGGTATTTGCCAGGAGTGGCTGTGGATCTTGGCTGCAGTGTGGCACAGAGAGGCTGTGGGGGCAAAGTGCTGTGCCTGTGTCTGTACATCAGCTTGTAAATAAAATAAATTGCTAATAACAAGGAGCTTAAAAAAAAGTATTTATAAGCCCAGCAGAAAACAGTATAGATACATCATGCTGAAAGACAGGTAAGATCTCTCATACAAATGTCAGAATGTCCTTATGCATAAAAACCGAGAAGGTACAGAGTGTGTCCTAGGAGCATATGCCTCCTCCCATCCTCCAAAGATGTCTGGAGTTGTGGTGACATGAGAAATGATCTGCTTTTATTTTTTTTGTAATTGTTTGTTTGTTTGTTTGTTTGTTTTCACCTTCTTCCTGTTGTTTTAGGAATAAACTTAAGAAGTGGATTATATCCCAGCAGAGGGAAAGGTAGGCTGAACTCGCAGGTTACCTTTTGCTCATCTTGCCATGCTCAGTAGCCTGGCAGGGAGCAGCAGCAGGACAGACTTGTTCTGGGGTTTGATGTATTTTTCACATTGAGACCAGGGAAGTACCTGTTTCCCAGAAGTGTCAGTGACTCTGAAAGGGGGTAAATGAACCAGTGGGGTAGGGAAGCAGTGTCTTCCACTTGTACTGAGCAAAATGGCACAAGGAACATCCCTCCACCCTCACCAGATCTTTACAAAATAGGCTACAAGGCTAGCCCTGTGAGCAGAGCCTGAGGGACAAACTGTTGTTCATTCATGGCACTTTGCTGGGTCCCAAAAGGGGAGGAAGGAGCCCGAGTGCCATTTTCCTCTGTGTCCTCTGTGACCAACAGCCTCCTTCCCCTGCGGCAGGCTCCATAGGAGCCATCACCTCGTGGGGCCTTTGCCACTGGCCAGCCCTGGGGCATCATTGCCATGGGAAGGCAAAGCACAGTTGTTAACATGTGTGGGCTGGGCTGTCAGCTCAGTCATCAGAGGCTGGCAGAGATGGAAGTCACAGGCCTTTACTGTTTTCACTGGTGGGCTGGTGATTTAGGGGCATATTGCACACTTTTACGCCCTGGCCCCGTTACTCTGAATGGAGCCCTGCTTGGAGGCACTGCAGCTGCCCACCTCTGTGCCCTGGTTTTCTTCCCAAGTAACCCAGGACGCAGGTGGGCAGAGAAGAGTGGTTTGCTGCATGCCCCGGTCCCATCCCAGTGTGTAGTGAAGTTATGGTTGTTGGTTGATTTGATGTGCAAAGCATTTTTACACAATAAATAAATAAATAAATAAGAACAAGCACCATTTTCTAACAAGTAATGTCATTTAATGAATGATATACTCTAGAAAATAGAAACTACCCAGTTGCTGGTTGGTTGGTCTGTTTGGGGCTGGGAGAAGGCCCTTGCTTGGGCATACAATGCCTTCTCTGGATTCTTTTGTCAGCATTTGTAGTTGCTGGAAACAAGGAAATGTCCATATATCGAAAGAGACACTAAGGGAGCAATTTTTGTCTAAAATGTGGGAAGTTTGCAGAACTTTGCCTTCCCACCTTGTCTCATTGGGAAGTGGCATGAAGGGCTCAGAGCTCACTGATATCTTTACAGATGATTCATACCTAGAAGGGATAGACTCAACCAACGGTACCTACCACAGTTCAGTCCTCTAAGTTCATTGGAGACGTCTCACTTTGCAGAACGTCTTGTGGGCTCTGGTGTTATTGCACTTCTTTCTGGGTGCTTTTCTGCACGTGTTGTGCCTCTTCCCTCAAAGTCTGGCTGCTAATTCCAGGGAATATGCTTTTCAGAATGTCACAGTACACCGTGTACAGCTCTGGGTCTATTTTGGGCTTGGGCAGAGATCGGGAGTTGCAGGCCTGTTCAGTGACTGAGTGCTGTAGCAAGTAGACATCACTGAAGAGTGCGGTTAGGATCTTGTGTGCAGCCTTGTAAGGGTCATCTTCAAACTGCACCATTGCCTTGAGCTCGGTCAGGGTATAGCCGTTGTAACGCTTGCTGTCTTCGGCCAGGGGCTGCACAGTCTCACCGATATGTCTCACTTTCCACTTCAGGCATTTCAGTTCTTCTTTTACATCCTCTAGTTCTTTCTCCATGGCTTGGAACTCCTCTGAGGTTACAAATCTCCTGCCAAGGAAAGAAGTGGCAGACACAGTGTGGAGTTCAGAGGCTCAGAGGAATGAAATCAGTCCAGCTTGCCTGGGGTTGGACCACAGAGCCTGAGGTCTGGGATGGGAGATACTGGCCATGCCACGAGTACCATCCCCAGCTCTGATCTGTCAGGCTTCATAGTAACAGCAGAGTTTCTCTCTGCTGGTATGGGGGGAGATGTGCTTTCTCATTTGAAAGGAATTGAGGCACCTTAAAGCTGTGCCATTGGAGGAGCTGAGGTTGACAACCTGGACCCGGGATAGTCTGTAATCAGGTCTGGAAAGCTAAATGAATGTATGGAAAATATGATATTTTGCTTCTTGGATAACAAGGTTTAGTGGGACCATAGGGTAGTTACTGGAAAACAAACACTGGGAACATCTAAATCATAATAGTTATTGAAATTTTTTAATGAAGGTCCCTTACTGACCCTATGCCAAGCTGAGTCATTTGAAGACTTAAATATGTGTATGGCCTGGATACGTACCTTTCATGATCAGGATCTTCTAGATCTGATTCAAAACCCTTTCCTGTATTTTTTAATCCAGTATTGGAATAGTCAGGAGACTGGGAACTGTCTTCAGGAGTCATTGTTGCTGGAGGCCTTGTGCTTTTCTTGGTTGGGGTCAGTGTGTGGTCTGATGCTGAAGCTTGTACGTTCTGTGCTGTGTGAGGACAAAAGGTATAGAAGGAAGCTGCATTGATCCCTGGACTGACTGGAGAGGAGTCAGAGTATTGCTGTGGCTTGGCTGAGCTGGGTATTAGACTGAGCCTGGGACTGGTTGGGCAAGATGCTGGAATAGTCCTTGCTCCGAGTGGGCTGGAACACAATATTGCTAAATTTTTATCTCTTTGCTCAAATGGTTGAGGGTTTGGTAATTCTCCTGGGGCCAATCTACTGATGGAGGCAATGTCCAGCAGGGTTTGATCCTGAACCATGGAGATCTGGCTGGTCGGTTCTGATGAAAGTGAAGAGCTGCTTGATGTGTTGCTGGAAGAGCTTGACGTAGCGAATGGGGGTATTTTCTGAGCATTATGGTCACTCCTGTTCCTCTGCGTGCTAGTGACATTTAGAGCTGGGTGTTGTGAAGCCCTAAAGAAAGACAAACATACACTTTTTCCTCTGGACTGGGCTAAAAGCTTATAAGACAGTTTTAGGCCTATTTGGTGACAATTTTAGGCCTGTTTCCCATAACTGCATTTCCCCATAGGCTGATTTGCTTCTCATGTCTGTATAAAACCCTCTGCTTCTCATGACCAAGAGCAAAGTGTTTGAGAATCGGGCACATAAATTCAGGATCAGTTCCTCCCTGGTGCCAACTAAGCATTTCTCAGCTATCATCAGTGTGATAATGAGTGTTCCCATTCCCCGAAATCATGAAGCTTGGCAAGAACCAAGGATTTGCTGCTGGGGAGGGACAGGAAGGGAAGAAAGCTAGTGGTGTATTGATTGTGCCAAATTCCAGTAAGAACGTAGAAGGATAAAACCTGGCTTGCAGGTTGCTGCAGCACCCGCCCTTGGTCATTCCTGTGAAGTGTGGAGACCTGACTTCACCTCAGACCCACGCTTTAGTCCCCTGGTAGCTCTGCACAGTTACCCAGTGAATTAGGGGATGAATAAGCAGGCAAGATAAAAAACAGAGGGGCAGTACAAAATGACATCATTGTTCCTGTGCTGACATTGTAGAACATTTATTTTATGCAGCTGGGTGTGTGAAGGACTTTTCTTCCCCCCACACAAGGTACAGAGTGTCTACAGGGCTGAGCAGCAAGTTGAGGTGGCTGCAAATGCCAACTGCATGGGATGCCAGACTACCCCTCCCGAATACTGTTTCCCATACTTTTCTCCTGGCTGCTGCCAGGCAGGAGAGATCGCAATGCTTTTTTTTCCCTATGGTTAAATTTTACTTAGTTTGGCAAGACTGATGGCAAGAGAGGAAGATGTGCCCCTGTAGACTGTCCTGATGGGTAGTGAATGCAGCTAGAAATGCCTTGAAGGGGAACACAAACACGCCCACTGTGCAGATCATGATTCAGGATTGCTAGCAGCCAAAGGACATGACAAACTTTTGTAGCAATACCAGTGACCAATCGAGTTGTCTTGTGGATCTGGTACATTCACATTCCTCCTGCGGTGGGAGACAGCAGAAAATCCTGGTCTGGCTGGGTTATACGAGATCTAGTGCATGAAGTCCTGTCCTGTTAGTACCAGTGGTTTGAATCAGCTACATATTCACTTCTCCAGCTTCCTGCACCTTTATGGGTGTTGGATGCAATTAAACACCAAATTCTTAAGATCCTAAAGAGCATGTTTCATACGTATTGGCTTCAATAGGGTTAATTAAGGCCTTTGCTAGATCATAGCATAATTATCAGGTTTGAATAAAATTTAGAGTTTTTATACTTGGAAAAGCAGACAGTAACAGAGCTACTGCATAAAAGCAGAGCCAAAAAAGCAGCATAAAATGAGTTACATAAAAGGCAGGAGAGAAAATAAGAATATATATGTCAAAGGGAGAACCTTTCCCCAAAAATGCTTTGCTTTCATAAACTGTCTGAAGTGGGGTAGAAGACAAGCATTGTCCACTAGAAATAAGAAAAAGCTTCTTCACCCTGAGCATGTTCAAATTCTGGGGCAGAAGCCAGAAGAGGCACTGGAATCACCATCCTTGGAGCTATTCAGAACTCAGCTAAACAAGAGACTAAGCAGCCTGATCCAACCTGGTGTAACGGCCATGCTGTGAGCAAGGGACTGCTCTAGAGACCTCCGGAGGCCCTGCTCACCATGTGTTACTCTGTGATTCAGCGATTCTGTCTAACTATGAAAATAACTTATTTCTCCCGCAGTTTCCCTTTCTCATTTAATTTTTTCTCCCCTCTGAGTCCCATCTCACCATCCTTCTCTTTCATTGAAGCCTCTGGGCTGTCCCTTTCCATACTGACTTTATAGTGCCTGTTGCAGGAAAGTCTCTCATAAATGAAAAGGATTTTAACGGAAAGCCAGTGTTACATGCAGCCCTCTGGCTCAGACAGATTGCTTCCTCTCCTTTGCACAAGTCAGAGGTGGAGGCTCAGGCCTTTGGAAGGAGTGGGTGATGGGAGCAAGGGTGGCCTGGAGCTGGGCATCTTTGTTGTGTTGCGTTTGAAAATTGAGTTGTTGGGATGTGCATTAGGTCTTGTACCTGTTGAGACCATTTCTCAGTCCCTCCTGAAAACAAGGAATGATGGTTTGTAGTGGCTTGGTCATGCTGTGGAGGTGTTCAGAAAGTTGGGATTTGGCACAGGTGAAGCTGATAGTTCCTTTCTCACCAGAGAGACTCAGAAACTTGGGAAACTTGTGAGAAACTGGAGCCAGAGCTTCTGGCGAAGGAGGGCATCCCTGTGCCCCAGGGCTGAGGCAGATGGGGAGAGAGCTGCCTGATGGTTTGTGGGCTGCTCTGGGACCAAGATGGAGAGTGGAAAAGGGCAATCTTCTGTCACAAAGAACACAAAACTACTGATTATTTAAATCGGAGCCAAATCTTGGGCATTCCTTAACCCTCAATTCCAAAACCCCACATTCAGGAAATAATTTTGCATTAGCAAAGTACGGGAAACTTACTCTGACAAGAGCAAACCTCATTTTAAGGCAACTAAAATAAAAATGCATGTTGTATCTGTTTTGTTAAAAATATAGATATTTGTCCTCAAATATCTTACAGTGTAAAACTATCTGAACATTCAGTGAGCAACAATCCCTACCTACATTCTGGGGTGAAAATATAATATGCACAGTTACTGAAAGACTATTCGGGTGCGTATACAAGCTGAAATACTTCTTTCCACATCTTTAGCATTGTTGGACAGGGTTGGCTTTTTTGTGGTAGTTCATTCTTTTTTTTTTTTTTTTTTTTGCATAAATCCAGGATTAGCTGTAGGAGATGGAACATTTATTGAAGGATGTAATTTAAAAGAGTGACAGAACACGAGTTTCATAACTTATCTCACTGAAATTTATATAAGAAACTTTTCCGATTCACCTGGGCACTGGGGAAACAAAAAAGGTAGTATAAATGGTTTCCTTTTCCACCCTTTAATCTTCACTGGCTGCAGTACTAAACATGGGGCTGAATTTACTTTTATGATCATGCTTATCACAGAAGCAGAGGAGCTGATTGCCCAAGAAGCAATCTGAAGCTTGTTAAAGCAAAATGTCAGTTGGAATTTTAGCAGATGTAAATGAAGACAGAACTGAGACCTGTAACTTTGGAGTTTCCTGGTGGGCAAGGGTTTGCCTGAAGACAGGAATGAAATTCCCATTGCTTTCAATACAGCAAGGCTGGATCTTAGATCTGTAACCATGGTGCTTTACCAGAGGGGATTTTTTTCCACCTGTTTTTATGTAGTGAATCACTATGAACTGAATAAATTACAGGAAGAATTGCAAGACCTGGAGTTGAAATCAATGCTGACATGAAATAGGAAGGTGATTGGAGCTGTCAGGTACCTCCACAAGGAGAAACCTTGACTCAACTTTGAGCGACACTTCAAATGCGTCAAGCCCTTGTTGTCTGCCTTCTTCCAGCCTGGTGCTGCTCAGCATATAAAGCATGTTCCCCGTTGTCAGAGTGACCTTGTCTGCCGTCTGTGCCTTGCCCTCTCCAGCTGAGCCTGTGCAATAGACTTTTTGTAGCACTGAATTTGGAGACATTTGAAAGTTGCCTGCAAATCCAGCACCACTTTCCTTCTGTGGCGCTTGAGACCAAGAGCAAATCAGCGGATATTCTTTTTTTTTTTTTTTACTGAATCATTCCCACCATGTTTTAAATCTAGAGTTCTTCTGATGATCTCATTTGAGTAGAAAAAAAAATCCAATATGCTTTACAGTGTTTTAAAGTGTATGCTTTACTGAGGGGCTGGTTGCATAAATCTTACTGCAGACAGTCAGAGGTGGGAGGATGGTAGAGGAGCTGTGGGATGGACCCAGGGGAAATGTCTGCAGGGTGATGATATGAGAATAAAATTGTCTTTTTCAAGGCCTCCTCTTTGTCAGGTGACCCTCCTAAAGTGCCCACATTGCCAAAACAGTGACTACATTATTTTCTCAATGCTGAATTGGTTTTGAATATTCTTTCAGTTTTCTACAAGAAAAGCTGGTGTCCTGGACCCTGGGTTTATCTGCCTCAAAGAACAACCAAGGCTTTTAGCTGCAGACAGTAAAGAATACACTGTTTCCAGCTCAGCTCTTAGCTCTTCTGAGCTACCCGTCTCCTCTTTGGCTTTGCCACCATACCTGTCCCTCCTTGTCCTTTGTGACATTTCTCTCGTCCCTCTCTCTTGCCCCTTGTTCTACATCTGTCATCCGCACCTCTTCCATCTGCCCTGTGGGTCCCAGTAGCAGGCTCAGCATATTAATGCCTAGTGGTGGGAGAAGACTTCAGGAGAGAGTGGAAGTGGCATGGACATACAGATGTCCAAAATCAGGTAGAATTGCTATCTGGAGCCTAATAACAGAGAGAAATTCCTGGTAATAAAAAAACTTCGCATCAATAAAAAAATCCTGACGTGAAACTTCTCCCTCTGTCTTTTTTGTGCAGTGACTATGCACAATCAATGCATTGAGATCTCTCAGCCCTGCACATCTGAAAAAGTTGAGACCTCCAAGGTCAAAAATGACAGCAAAATGGGCTATTGAGAGTGATTAGAGCTTTGCAATGGAAACACTAAGTTTGGTATCAACAGAATATGCCTGGGGATACTAGATGTATAGGGGCAAATGCCATGTTTGCACAGGAAGGCAGCTCAGTGAGAGCAGAGGATGCCAATTTATAGCTAGAGCTCCCTGATGCTGTTCTTGGCCCAGCTCAGGGATGTTTAGACCCTGTTAAAGGAAAACTGTAGTTTAGTGATAGATATTAAATAGTTTAATGTAGAATTATCAAGACTGAATATTGCATTGCCCCAGTCAAGACTCCTGTGTTATCAAGCTTCTGATGGAATTTATAATTCAAGGCCATTTCTCAAAATGGATAGATTAAGTTTAGTCTTGCCTACAAAGAAACCTGAGCTCCTGCCCTGATCCAGGCCTGTTATAAGACCCTTTGTGTTACCTGCACACTCACAGTGCTCCTGGGCTGCTTGCAAACCTTTAATATTCCCTCTTCTAATACTACCTGGCTGGTTGGTGTTTGTCTTCTACCATTGCTCAGTCTTGTTCTTTTATTTAATTTTTTTACTGTTTCACTCTAAAGCAGCATTCTCCCAAAATCCTTGCCTCTCAACAAGGACAAGATGCCCTGTTTTGTCTTTGTGGAAGGACAAAAAAAAGCATAATGTCCGAAGATGAGTGAATATTCTTCATATTCTGTCTGGTTCAAATGAGAACAGCCTCAGAGCATTTCTAAGAGAGCAGCTGACAAGTCCATCAGGCAATGAAATGCTGGTTGAAGTGAGCAGCAGGAACAACTTCTGATGATGCAGCCTTGTTTCCTACTGGTACAGGACCACCTCTGTGTGAAGAGTTCAAAAAGAGCTCAAAATGGTCTGCTGGTGTTTACTCTACTGGTGCAATGCAGGTGGGGAGCTGACTGAGCAGTGGCGAGGACTTGGTCTGTTCTAGGTGATGTGCCCTCTTCTTTCATACAGGCAGCCCCCTGGATACCCAAAGGGCCAGTGTAACCTTTGAGGCTGCTCTGACTCTAGCAAAGCACTTCTCATGTTGTTCTCTTGCCATTAACGCTTCCCTGCTGGCCACCAGCCCATTGCATAGGTCAAAGAGTGGGAGTGCTAGAAACAACAGTCTAGAGAATCCTCTGATCGGGTACAGGTCAATTATGGCTTGATGGGGCTTGTTCCAGGTAGGAGATTTTCATCTGAAGGTTGTGAGGCTTTGTGCAACCCTGAGCAGCAGTAACCAATGTTTTTTCCTTGCTAATGAACGAATAAGTGTGAATAATGAAGATTCTGATGCTTAAGTTTGATTCATAAACAAACTGTGAACTGAGAGCAGAAATTCACTCATGTCACTTTATTAATATTGATCTGATTTCATTACAGTAGGTAACTGATGTGAAGCTGAAACTGATGTAATATTGGAGAATGGACACTGTTTTTTAACCTGATACTGGACTTTTCATTTGCGGTTTGCTTTTACAGTGCTGTCAGCACACCTGTGGCAGTAAGCTATGTCTCCTATAAATTGACATACTGGGGCAGGGCTGGCTGTAGGACCAATGCAACCTTGTTTCTACAACTTGAACACCTAATGTCAAGAATTGTTATTTGTTCTTTGAAATAAAGACCTTTGGACAGTCTTAATAATGAAATAAGCACTTTGAGCACTAGCCAATAGCTTGACAGCTAGGGAATTTTCTTGGGAAATATGATCCAGATCAATTTTGTACTAATAGACATTTTCAGGCCTGTTAAAATGAAGGATGTGGATCTGCCCGTGGGAAGGTCCATAACTGTCATGATGTTTTCAATGAGCAGGAGTTGCCAAGTGAGCTGATGACAAACCAAGCTGGAGAGCAGTGCTAGCACTATCATGCCTTTGGGGAGACCACCTGCAGTGACATGGACTGGAGAGCCGTTCCAGCAGGTCTGATGAGGGATCGGGAACCTCAGTTATTAAGGTTATGGGCACCAAGCTTCCGTGAGTATGTGGCTGAGATGTGCATCTCAGCAAGACAGAGGCAGCAAAAGATTATGAGGTTTCCAAATTTTAATAGCGCTGAGTCAGCGAGTCACTTTCCCAAGTCTCCCTTCTGCTGAGTGAAGAATCACTTGCATTCTTTGCAAGGAAATAGATGCATGAAACTGCACACATCTTTCCTGGAGAGTAAAGGAAAAGTATAGTATTCAGAACAGGGCAGGAGCCATGCTCCAATATTGCTCCGTCCATTGAAACGCTGATTCTCATAGCTTACAGAATTTTTGTAGACACTGAATAAAAGCATAGCAGTTTTCTGAGTAAGTGCAAGAAATGGCATTAATTATACTAATGTTATTGTCTACCAAGGCTGCTTTCAATCATTTTTATATTCAATAGCATGCATCATCATGAATTGGTGATAAATATAGATGAAAAAAGGTAGTGATAATGAAAGTTATACAGGTGTAAATTAGAGCATATTTTTAAACTACTATGAAGTCACAGCTTCTTGAGATAACATAAAATTATAGGATATGTGCACATCCTAAATTGAATCCTGGAGAATTTTGTACTGTTCATATGCTAGTTGATAATCATTTGGGCAACGCTGTCTGGGAAAGTTACAAACCTCTATTTCCATAGCTTCCTACTCCAAACTTTATTCTTAAGCCCAAGGAGCCAGTGTGGGGACGGTACAAGCCGTTGTGTATCGGACACATTCGAGCCATGGTCACTTACTATTTGGGGAGCAGCTATGGAGGCACTGTAACCTCAGGTCCCCAGCCTCAGCCCTCTCCTCCTCAGTCCTGGAAAAGAGAATATAGAAGTAGCACCTTTAACAGAAACAAAGGCTGCTCCCAAATGTACAGAACTGGAAGGGTCAAAATCAGTAAGAGTACAACATACCTGGGCTCCTCCATCTATAGCCAGCCAGGCCCACTATGGAGATTGTAATGGTCTCAGGAAGGACTTGGTTCCATTGGCTTTGCCCCTCTTGGGGGAAAGCTCATGTAAAGAGGGCATGGGGAATAGAAATGAGGGGCTCAGGGCTGCGTCTCTCCCACTCTTTCACTCTTCAGGATGAATCTAAGCAGCGGGGACTAACAGCATTTTGTACAGTGCGTGTGTGTTGGAAGTGGGTGTGTTGCTAGTGCTACACCATTTAAGTGCCAGTCCGTGTAATTTTCCAGAAGGAACAGCTCTGCAGATAAACCTTCCTGTGTTGCAGAATAAAGTACAGAATAAATCCAAGGCAGAACATTACACTCATCCCTGTGTGTTAATGAAAGGTGAATAGTCAGATTGGAAATTCGTATTGATGTCCATATGAAAATACTGATGCTGTAAATGGGAGGTAGCTTAAAACCCGTTCAGCTATCTAGGTGACCAAGGAGGAAATCAGAGCAAAAGGTTGGCATGTCTTTGGAAAGCATTGATATGATCTGCACGACATCTTATATGAGTACAATGGAGGTAGAGAATGCAAGCTGTGAGTAAGATACATTAGAGGAATGTATAAAAAAGGGAAAACAAAATAGTGTATGTGAATGATGATTTACAAAGTTCTGATTCTCATAGTGTTGAGAATAGTCCTGATTTGTTATCTTCACAGTAGCTTTGGTCCCGCCTTCTTTTTCAAACTGTTCCTAGCCCTTCAAAACTACATTTTCTATCCCTGCAGATACGTTTTGTCTGCACTAGTATCAATGGCAGTTGAACTCGGTTCACTCTAGAATTTCACCAGTAGCATCTGCCTGATGTTGGGTTGGTTTTGCAGATCAGAGTAAGGGCTCAGTCAGAAAGAAAAATGTTGTGAGATCTGCTGCGATGCCACAATGGGTGTTGATGGGCAGCTGTGAGTTGGCAAATGCTGTGCTCTGGATGAGTGAACTGTGGAAGGCTGAATCTTCCAGATTTCCTTGCTGAATTTGTGTCTTGATTTAACAGCAACTAGTAAGTGAGATTTGCTTCACAGGGAGCAAAAAAGCTGGATATCAGACTAGAGACAGGGCTATGCTGACCTTTAGGGTCCCCTCTCCCACGGATGCTAGGATGGGCTAATCTCCTCACCCCTGTCTGCAGTGGCTTCAGTTCCACTGATTCAGTTAGATGTTACACTAAGAAAGCTGAAGATTTGATAGTCTGGGTGCACTGAAGTTAGTGCTGCACTGGCAGGGTTACCCTAGTCACCTTCTTGTGGGCCTTATTTTCTCATGGCCTTACAGGTACACTTGTGCAGGGTAGGGAGGAAAATGTGGGACGTCATGGCATAACCCCACTGTGGAGCAGCTACACCTCTGTGGCAGCAGGTAGTGGCAAAGGGACAGCAGTCCTGGAACCACTCGGTGTGCTGCAGGGCATTACAGAACCCAAATATCTGGGCAGTGGAGGAAGAGAAAGTCCTGGCAGTTGACATTCCTCCAGCTGACTGTCACGTAGAGCTTATCAGACTATATGGGAGAGAACAAATCATCCCTGTCCCTTTGAAGTATTTGGAAGGATCCTCCAAGCAAAGGAAGCAGAAAGGTATGTGGAGGGTCCCTCCTCTGCTAGCTGGGGTGAACTGTGGGCAATGGACCATGCTCAAGTTCATATGGGGCAAAAGTATTCATATGAAACAGAGCAGAAAGAGAAACTGAGAGGGAAGGGTTACCTCTCATGAACAGACACCTAATGATCTAAAAAACCTGAAAAATATGAGCAAAAGTAGACAGATGCTCAGTTAAAAGGAAAAACAGAAAAAGGGAGAACAACCAATAGTAGAACAAAGACTGAAAGCTGACATGTTGCAGATAATTCTATTGATAATTTTATAGAACAGTTAATACATGAATAATACCTCCAAGCCTGCATCATTTACCTGTTCTGCTTAGACTTACTCTGATATCTTTTATATCTGAAGAGTTATAGTATATTTTGAAATTACGGTGTGAACTACAGAGTCTATTTTGTTTGGATTTTTCAAAGTATCCCAGGCCTGGGAAGGAAATATGTGTTGGCTATAAATCTTTGATTTTTCAGCAGCTGTTTAGATGTTTTCCTAGTGATAGAAAAGTGAGGTGCTTGGCTGTTGAGAGACAAAGTTGGTGTCTTTGTGGTTGCAGGTAGTCAGGGAATTTACCTGCCTCTATGTAAGCTGTCTCTGTTTGCAACTTGGTTGTGATGAGGTATGGACTTATGGATAACTGTATGTGGTCTTTAAGGGGGAGTTAAACCAGGCTGTGGAGCAGAATTTGGGGTGTACACATATATTCATGTGATTTTAAAGGTCTTTCCTATGTTCTGCACAGCTGAGGCAGTTCTTAGGATGCAGAGGCTGAAGTTAGCAAGCAGCAGTAATGCAGACTGCGAGGCTGATGTGCTAGAGGAGGGATGAAGTGAGCCGATGGAGAAGGAGGAGGTCAGGACAGCAGGCCATGCGCTGGTGTGGCTCGTCCTCTGCATCTGCTGCACTGGGTGGTCAGCATGGTGTGCACTTGTTGAACTGGGAGTTCTCAAGGCAGCTTTTCAGTTCTGTCATCTAATACATCTCTAGTAAAATTTCTATTGCTATATGCAGTTCCATGAGATTAAAATTGAGCAAAATACACTGATATTATGTTTGACAAAGTACTTGCAAAATTAGCAGTATTTAATGGTCAGTATTTTTCTTCTCTGGAAGCAAAGGCCTGTAGAAGAATATTCCAACAAAACACTTTTATCGGACAAAATGGAGCTAAAGCTTTTCTTCCCTGTCTCCCAGAAGATAAACTGCAGCTGTTGGGAATAATGATAAAGCTTTAACTTTCGCTCGAAATATATTGCTCCTAGAGAAGGGCCTATTGCACAAAGTCTATTCAACACAAAGGTTAGATGTATGTGTACACTGGGTGCTGGATGCGTACTGAGGCGAAGGAAGATGCAATGAGGGTGGTGATATGTACAGAGTAGCTGGAAGGAAGAAAGGCTGGAGGGGTTTATTTATGAGATATGAAAAGGAACATGGAGGTGGAGGAGTGGGAGGGAATGTGAAGTATCCCTGGATATATGCACAGGAAGGAAAGAGAATTTAAGTTATTTTCTGTTTGTGCAAAGAAGGAGCAGAAGTAGGGGAAGTTGTGTGCTTGCTGGGACCCACAGCATGTAGCAACACTGTGCTGCAAATTAATGATCCCTGGACCCCCTGCAGTCTCAGAATATTCGCAGGTCACAGTAGTGGAGCTGATCATGAATATGCTACCTTGGAAAAAAAAAAGGATGTAGTGCTGCACAGATTTAAATCTCTGGAATGATCCCATGGTAACACTGTCTCTGGGCTTCTTATTATGTATTCAGATACAACAGTTAAAATAATGTGATTAAAAAAAGAAAGTCGTAATCATGGAGTTTGGAAACACCACATGCTTGAGCTCTATTTGCCAAGTGTGTGTGGAGGGGCTTGGAGGAGGTGACCAACAAGTGAATTGTTCACACAACTTCAAAATAAGCAAAGCAGCTGAAAGGACAGAGCAAAATACACAGTCCAGTCATAAAGCAAGTGGTGGAGACAAAGCATCGTCTCTGTATACTGGTCAGGGTGGCTCTGTACTTCTTCCTACTCAGCAGAACTCCTCACTTCTCTACTGAAATGCCTGATCATTTTAAATCT
>NW_010160366.1:23252-36277 GCF_000695765.1 Mesitornis unicolor | reverse complement strand
CGCTCTTCCACTACTGAGCAACTGCCACATTGGTCAGAAGAACAAGAATGAATCCTCCTTATGTTTTCTGTCCCCAGAATATGTTTACATTTCTTCCAACAATAGGCTTTTGGTGAGTATTCTCTGTACTTATCAGCTCCTCATACCATGAAGGTACCCCCATGGAGTCCATCACACCTTCCCTGCTATGTGAGGTCATTGTTTGTGTGTTCTTCACATTCTGCAATGTTGAGCAAAGCTTTAACGTTCTCATGGAAGAATGAGGGCAGCAAGTACCTTTGTGCAGTCACATGAACTAACTGAGAGTGCATGGGGACAGTGGTGCGCCAGGTGGGCTGTGTGTGGTGACGGGCAGAGTGAAGGAACATCTCTGGGCCTTCAGGGCTCAGACAGGACTTAGAATCAATCTAAGACCCTGGTAGCAGCGTGGGTGGCACCATGTGGGTGTTTCTGCACTGCAATATGACATATGCACGGTGTTTTTGTGAAGGAGCCTAGGATGGGTTGTGTGGAGGAGCCTAGGGTGAGTTGTAGGCGTGTGACTATGGAAGCTGGCAACTCTGAAGTGGCCTGGCGGTGGCTGGAAAATGTCTCAGCAGCTATTAGATTTATAGAGAGGTGCCTATTGCACATACTGAGAAAGCGTGGCTGTAACATTTGTTATATCCCCACAATTTTACCTTTCCAGAGAGGGAAAATAGGCCTGCATTGGCAGCATAGCTTCTTATGACTTCCTATGAATCAGGTACATACTGTAAGGACCTCTCAGTCATGTGTTTTATAGAGTATATAAGAAAAGGCAGGCACTGGGACATCACAAAATTTAAGAAAAAACAAATCAAGGAGGATCTTTTGTGTTTTTCTTTAACATACATCTTCTCCCGATATCTCAGCGACTTCACCCATGTGTGCTGAAATGGGTGAGAGCCTGGGTTTTCTGAGACTAGCAGAGCCCATGAAAACCTCCACTGATGGAGCGACTGACTGCACTGACCTTTCTCTGAAGTACTTGATGGCTTCCTGGTCTAGGAAGTTCTGCTCTTCTCGAAAGCCCTGCTCAAAGATTTTGCGCTTGTGTCTGAACTCAATGACAGTCTTAGTGTAAGAGTTCAAGGTAGTAACGGAGGCCGCCATGCAGCAGGTGAAAGAGCCCCATGCCAGACTGTGGAGAGAGAAACCAGCAGACAGAGCTGGGTTAAGACAGCAGCTCATGTTATACTTCTGACGCCAAGAGACACACATACACAGGATGCAGGTAAGTCAGTGGCGACAAACCCATTCTCCTCATCTTACCTCCAACGACCTGTTGCACGTGTGCAGGCACGCAGGCAGGATGCTGAACTAGGGGCTGGGCACAACTTTCACCCCGTGGAGAACCATGTGTCAGAGTCCTAACGTGAACACTCTGGGCACTCTGACAGAAGAGTCCAACGCCTCTTGATTTCCCTTTGAAATGCTTCAGAGCCTTGCAGACAAGTGCCTGTCTTTGTCAAACTACTGTATTTCCCTCTTTCCTGGTTCATGGACATTTCTAGCATTCCTGGCTTATATGTGGTCTCTGAAAGCCTGACCAGAATAGAAGACAGCACTTCCATTTTGTGGGGGGATCCAATCTGAGGGCAGTGCCTCACAAGTGCTGGCAGTGCTAGCAGATCTTGGTCAGCCAGTGGCAGGACATCTGCAAGTACTGGCCAGGAGCATGGGGAGACAGAGGGAAAAGGAAAGTGGCAGTAAAAAACGGTGACTGCCCCCATGGACAGAGTGGAACAGCAACAAGTGTTGTCCTGGGTCTCCTGGCAAGGAGAGTTCAGCTGGGACCTGCTCTACTCCCAGCTCGTGGGTTTCCCTCTTGGATGTCTTCTGCCCTCCCTGAACATCTCTCCTCCAGCCTTTACTTCACTGATCTCAAGTTCAGAGATCATCCCTCCCTCCATGTGGCTGGGGGAACTCGTGGCCCGAGGGAGTTTAGATGCTTTTTGAGCATGAAATGGAGCTACAAAAAGGCACTGAATTCCTCCTCTTGTCTGCAGAGTTTACTTGCATTCAGGCTCCCCTTGACTTAACATTGAGCTCAGCTCAGCTCCAGCTCCAGATAGTTCACAGTGGCTTCCTAACTAGCTTGGATTAATTTAATCATCTGTGTCAGCTACACACTTTACCTGCTCCTTGCTTTCACCTTTTCTATAACCAAATTGAACATAGATATAAATCATACAGAACAGAAAGAATACAGTCACAGTAGCATTATCTTATAAATACGCATTATCAACAGAGCCCTCAGCATTAGCTGTTTTTCTGTTCTGCAAAGGAGCTGCAGAGAGGGAAACAGTTTCTCATTTCAAATTAGACAAAACTTGAACACATATTTATGAACTGAAAAATCTGAAAAAAATGGTTCAAGTAAACAGAAATGGCTCATTTCAATGATTTCAAAATTCAGTGCATAACAAGTCCTTCAGGGACTCCCATGGCAATGAAGTGCGTGAGGCAGCCCTTTTCTAGTCGTTTTTGAAACTGTTTGCCAGATGCAATTAAATGAGCAGGAAGCGTAGTCAGCCCTGGGGTGATGACGTTCCCTTATGTTTCCCACGGTTGAGCGGGGAAGTGGAAAGGAAACTCATGTTATGTGTGAGTGTCCAGGCACAGGGAAGGCTGGCAAGTGCCTTCCTCCTACACGGAGAGTGTGGAAAAGCTCCAACAGCTCCAAACATTTCCAGCTGGGCTTCTAAATAGTATCAAGGAAGAAGCCAGCTGAAACCACATGCTTCACTGTGCCTGGTTGGTGCCTGGGGAATGACATATAGAGAAAAATTTCTCTTGAAAGTTTCTGATAATTTCTAATCATTAACTCAGAAATGCTGGAAGGTTCAGAGAAGGAAATACAGAATGAAGACTCCCAATGTGCTCAGGTCTGGCATTTGGTAAATCATAATAATGAGACAATTATGATTGATATGTTTTAGTTTTTTATGGACTTGGTTAAATGTTACTTATTTTTAAGTGTAAAGAGTGGTTCTCCTACCTGCAAGAGTTACATCCTATCTTAGATGGAGACCTCTTTAACAGCAATGCCTCTCCATGCCAGCTGTGCCACAGAAGTGGTGGGACTGTACCTGTAGTAGCTGAACTCAGGGTTGTGCTCTCAGTTTCCTCTGTGGCTCAAACAGCTCAGGTTTTTGTAGCTGTTTTCCTTATAAAAGGGTTGAGCTTGAACATCCATTGATCCTCAGAGCCACTGAACCCCCTGCCTGGAGAATGTCCTGGCCCACTCCTGGCTTGTGCCAGAACACAGACCAACCTCCTGGCTTTGCCAATGGCTTGTGAATGGGGTGAGATAATAGAGATCAAGTGGTGTATTTTCAATCTTGGGACATGAGCAGATGAGGAGAGGTATTTTATCATATCCTTCCAATAGAGGGGAAATAGAGTCACAGAAAGAGTAGTTTTCCCATTGGCACTTGGGAAACAAATGTCAGTCTTGATCTCCACTTGTGTCCTTTCTCTCCTGTCAGTGGGGACGCTGTTTCCTGGCCCCGTTTTTCAGTGACACAATTGTCTGTGCTCTGACAGGTTGTCTGGTAGGCTGCTGCACTGGTACTTTATACAGAAGGCTGTAAATAACACTGATGTTCACACTTCTGGTTAAGGGGTATTTAAAGCCCACCCTTCAGGCCATCACCTGAACCCAGATGAAGCAAAAAGAAATTCCTACTTGTCAGTTTCCAAACTCCACCAGGGTGGGTGGGCATTTGCTTTTAGCTCTTCTGGAAGAAGGTGTTCAGGTCTGGGCGATGCCAGGGGAGCCTGTAGCTCTCTAGTCTGTACAGCAGTGGAGGTTCAGTGTCAGCTGAAGGAAGCAAGCTAGTGTCAGCTGGAAAGCAGCACCCTTTTTTTTCTGTGTTTGGCTTTCAGACCTTCCTTTGCCAGGTCTGCTACCAGTCACTGGCATGGCATGAGGAACCCCAGGCTGCTGAGCACCACTGCAGGCTGAAAATGCTGCTGCCCTTCATGTCTGTCCCAGGGGAACTGTGACTGAGCTGATGTTTGCACTTCGCCTAGCATCCTGCATAGACAAGTGTGTTGCCTTGGAAGGTATTTACAAAAACACCTTTGCAAAAATTACAAAATTTGTAAGCTGCTTTGTGACGGCGATAGCTTAAGCAGAGGTCAGCTTTAGCTAGGGTGAACCAACAATCACTGTATGAAGTGGAGCTGAGGTCCCACTTCAGGAATATGGGAAGAGCTGTGGCTGTTCCCACATATTTGCCTGCTTGTGGGTATCTCTCTCTCCGGCATCCTCTGCAGTGAGGTGTAACCCAAAGTCCTGGTCTTTAACCCAAAATCTGATGTACCCTGGCTCTGGCAGGCAAGGGATGCAGCGCCTACTTCGGGGCAAAGCTATGGGTGGGACAGCAGCCAGCACTGGGAGCTGCCCGGGTTCTGGGTTCTGAACAGCTCGCTCAGTGGAGCATGGGGAGGGTGAGCGGGCCCAGGGAGGCTCAGAGTCCCCTCCGGCACCCACCAGCCTCTGATACCTGTTCTGAGACACGGGGTTCCTTGGCTTGCACAAGATCAAGGAGAATAATCTAATGAGTGCTTTATCATGCTAGGCATTTAACAACATTCTGAATTTTGAGTATTGCAGAAAATTATAAAATAGATTACTGAAGACAAATTAATAGAGAATATGCCTTATTATTTAAATATATTAATAATTATACAATTATTGTGACAGGATTGTTCTAAATATTTATAGAAATATTATAAATACATGAATGCAGTATACTTATAAGTTCATCATCATATGCAATGAAAATTCATTATTGATGCACAAAATAAGCTGTACTTTAAATATAATGCAATTTATATTTTGTAACATGTTACTAAAATGTTAGTAACTCCTCCCATGAAACACAGTATAGTGAGGGGAATAGGAAAGACTAATAATTCCCTGCAGTGCTGTGCATAAGATGTATTTGTATTTATTTATTGGCGTTAGCAAAGGTTGTTTTCTCCGCTTTGAGATGGAATTAAAATAATACGCTATATTTAGAAATGTAAAAAGGAAAGTATTTTACCCAGCAATCCAAAGAGGCTGGTGCCTCTAGAGGGATGTGAATGTTGTTAGCAGGTATTTCTATTCTCCACAGTCTCCTGTTCTTGTTAAGCTTCTTATAAACTTGCAAGAAATATGACACAGCTGACGTGTCTTGGCCAAATTATTTTAATGTGATTTTTAGAAGATAAATGGGAAAGGTAAAAAAAAGTAAAAAAATCAGTCTCCAAAATGTCATGTCCATTTTCCCAAGTCTTCTCCCCATGGTCCCCAGGGAAGTATCATGGTGCCAGGAGCACTATGCCTTCCTCTGCACTTGTAAAAGTTTCACTATAAGGTTCAACTGAGACATTAATTAAAAACAAAACAACAAAAAAGCTAAAAGTCTCCGAAATGCCACGGCAATTACGTACCTAAATTGAACTTTAATGAGAGCGCTCAATCTGTGTTGGTAATTGTGGCTGCTGTTTATTTACAAATGCTATGTACCTGCTGATATGCACAGCTGCTGCTGCTGCAGCTAAATGGTAACTGTCCTCTAACACCTCAACAATCCTACAGCCATGGTGGTTTTTTGCCTCTAGCATTTTGCCAGCTGGAAATGCACATGCATGTTCCTGGAAGTTTGAAATGATACGTACAATCTCTCAACAGACTGATGGAACAACTCAAAAATGAAAAGATATTAACTCGTGGTGACACTTACCAGAAGGACCATCCATAGTCCCATGAATGTGGTCGCCAGTCCTCTGGCCCAAGGCTGACTGTCACTTGGAAAACTTGAGTATACATCATGTGTGCCACCATCCCCAAGAGACCTGAGAAGCAGGGATTATAATAGGAATTTTTGTGGTAATGTTTTTTTATAGTTATTGAGATAGCTACTGCTGGAAGTGCTTTGAAAGCTCCAAATTGTTGTACTTGTATGCCTCCTGTTCTACTGTGGAGGAGGGAGCTGCATGGGCAGAGGAAAGGTGTGGCTGAGAACTCATTATTTTACATCATACTGAATTCTCAATTAAGAGAAGAGTTAAAGAAAGAAAATTGTCGAAAAAAGTGTTGCACAATTAGCATCACCACCAACCTTGCTGCTGCAAAGAAGGGGTATGCAACCCACAAGTTATCTCACAGCTGGTCACAGACAGGCCTCAGGTAAGAGAATAAGGAGAGAGATTTCATTAGGCCATGCAAGATTGAATGTATTAACGCCAAGCAGCAGTACTTTATCTAAGCAGTAGCTAAGATTTATAAATTTGGACACTTATAAAACAGTTGGAAGTTACACAAGGAAGTAAAGTGAACTCAGTATTCTTGATGATGTGTGGTTAGAGGACACCATAGGAATACTCTTGAAGGTACAATGTTGATGGTGCTTGCTTTTGTGACACCAGTATATTTTGCTGAGATAACAACAGGGTGAAGGTTAGTCAATGTTTGAGTCTGTGATGCTGAAGAACAGGGTTGCAGTTACACCACTGAGTCTGCTCTGCCCCTTAGCTGGCCAGCCCATGATTTTACATTTAGTCATCTCTCCAAGGAAAATCAAAATCCACTTTTCCAGAAGTGGTGGCCAGCAGCAGCTCTGATGCTTGGAGAATTTTCTAGCTACAATAATTTGGGATGTGTCTGCTTCAGTGCCTAGGCAGTGCAGCATGATGCTCCCAGCTGAGCTCACAAAAAGCATGAGTTCAGGCAGTTAGGTAAACTGTGGGGCAGGATCACCATTTTCCAAACACACCTTGGACCTACAGATGTCAAAAGCTCCTTGTGCTGCAGTGACAGTTCAAGGCGCTTTGAAATGCTGAAGTTCTGCTATGGTGGGGTGCAATGCAGTCCCGTACTTTACACTTTCCTCCTTGACCAAAGTCACCATTTACTGCTATCTCTGACTGTACCTTTTTCCACAGTTGCCCTTCCTCCATGAGGAAGATCCTGAGTTTCCCTCTCCAGACCCAAATTTTGGCTCTTCTTTCCTGCTTACTTTCAGAGTCTAAAGTGCTTCATTAGTCTCACCAGACATGTGGATGATTCAGGGCAATTCTGGGGGTGCATAGTCGGGGAATGTTGTGTTTGTGTTGTGGGTATGTTAAGCAGGACCTTCAGCAAGACAAATGTCATATTTGATACAAACAACTGCAGAGGCTGAAAGAAGATATTTTATTACAAGAAGCTGTGGTGATTTGCTCAGCTGCTTCATGTTGGTGTGACATACTGGAAAGTTAGGAGGTGGAAAGAGCAATTCACATCGGAAGAAATGATATTTCAGCAGGGTGGGCGGCCTAATGGGAGCACAGCAAACTGGTACACATTTTGCTTGTTTCTGGCTATATTTAATTTCCAGAATTCACATGGAGCTTGCTGTACTTTTTAAATCAGTGATTTTTTTTCCACTTGACAGTTATGGCATTGATCTTAAGTTTGGGGTTTGCTGTTCCTATGCCTACTGTCAGTAATTTTTCAACCTTAATAAAATATTACAGACTGCCCTGAGACATGTCATTGTCACTCAGAGACATCAGGAGGCTTGACACGGCCAGGACTAGCTTCAGCAAGGCTGTTCTGCTCTCTTCTGTCATGCAAAACCTTAATGGGGTTTTGGCAATGTTCTGCCCTTTCGCTGTGTGGGAGGCCAGGATGACAGTTCACCGATACAATGAGTAGGAGGTCATCAGCAAGTCCTGCTGTAACACAGGGACCACAGTGAAAATGTGGCATTTTTGTTCTTTATCTGCCAAATGGTGAGGAGGGTTGGGGGACAGACACGTACCTGGCTGTGTTGTCAGTGGCATTATGCCGTGTATAAGCTATAGCAGAACAATATGAGTCTTTCTTTCATTGTGCTGCTTCATGCACTTTTTGTCTGGTTTGTTTCTGATGCCACCCATCTGTTTGGTCCATTTTAGATATACTCTGCCAAGTGCTCCATAGGGATATCCTATGATATTTTCTGTTGTACATTTAATGGTTACATGTTGGATAAAATGACCTGCCTGTAACAATAAATGAATGAATATATTTACAAGATCCTCTTTTCCTCCAACTGGCTGCTTAGGACAAAATGCCTGTATGCCCACCCACCTGGGGTCCAGGGCAACAGAGGCTTGCAGTGGAAAATCCTGATAATATGGTGGACTGGAATGTCTGGAGTGGATGGGAAAGCAGAAACACTGACCATGTGTAGTTGGCTTGAGATCATTAGCCTTGCATGACCAGAGCTGTTTCTAGGAAAGCTTAAGGAACTAAATTTGGAAAAGACAATATATTTTAAAGCATTTTCAGATACCTTTACTAAAAATACTATTTATGGAATATATCACATTAATTAAAATGCTTATTATAAATGTTATATGAGACGTATGTGAGGTTAAGAGGAATACCAAAATGTCAGTATTGTGGGTGGTCTTTTAATGACTTATAAGAGTTTAAGAAACAGCAAAAAGTGGCGACACTGTTAGAGTAATTTTTCCTAACCTTTAGATGTTGAGCTATGAGAGTACGAAGATATGAAGATCCCATTGCACTTTAAGGAAGGAACTCTAGCATGAATTTAATGAGAGGTGTGTTGCTCCAAGCAAAGCCCTCTGTTATCTTATTTCTATAAAGCTGTGTCATTATAGATATGCTAAGATTAAATAAATATGCTTTTTTCCTTTCTTCTCAGATCTCTGTCACTGACTAAAACTAGCTAGTAGTGTTTTGGGGTTTTAAATGATTCTTATTTTTCTGTCCTTTTTCTCTGTAAAATTTTAAAGTTTATATTTGGAACATCGAGGCAATGTACTTATAAAGAGGGAAGGAAAAATAAAAATAGAAAGATGTGTAGGAAAGAAATCTTCATAACTCTTACAAAACTTAATACTGCAGTTAATGGTGAAAAGAAAGAGAAACGGCATGGAAATAATTGCTTAAATGCTGAAGAATTCCACATAGTTTGATTCTGAAAATTGAACTGACTTTTTTAAAAACCCAAATTACATCCAAAGCTGAAAAATATGGGGTTTTATTTGTCCTTTCAGTTCCACTTCTGATCTAAGTTTTATTCCACTAACTGTATTTCACAATTTGAAGCTATCCCTGAAGATAGAAACTCCTTCACAGGAATCTACACTGCATGTTATAATGTCTTACAGCTTGAAATACAGCAGAATAAAATGTACTTTGACTGCAGAAGTTCTTTCTGCCAGAGATCCATGCAGGAGTGCTCACAAAAGCCAGCTGTGGCTGGTTGTGGTTGTGGCTGGGAAGAGGAGTTTTCAGACAGCACAGAAGTGAAGGGGCACTTAATTATATGGTTAGATTTGGTAACTTCTTTAGAGAAGTGAATTGCTCAAGTTCATTCACTGAGGGGGCTCCAGATCAAGCATGAAAATAGCCTGAAATCATTGTTTTGAGATGTGCACGTTCCCAGGTTGTTCCTAAGTGAGATTACTAGAATCCTTTTAATTCATAGTTTTGCTAATGAACAAGATGGGCTTCTTTCGTTTGAAGCGTCAAGCCTTCACTTACTTTTAGGATTAACATAGAAAAAAGAATTTCAACACTATATATTTTTAATTTTCTATTGGATAATCAGTGAGATGATGCTGAAAATGGAGGCTCGGGCTATGGGTATGGTAATGGCTATGTGGGCTGCGGGGAGGCTAATGACTGCATTGCCAGTGTGAAATCAGGAATATGTATTTTCTCTTCGTCCTGGCAAGAGGCAAATTTATCATATGGTCCGTGTTCCAAAGAAACAAAAAAAATGCAGTGAGAAATGTGATAGTTAAATGGGGATAAAAGAATCTCATACCCTCCAGATTTTATTCTTTCAGAGTTTTAGGGTTTTGTTTTGTTGTGGCTCCTTAGGCAAAAGGGAAAGGGAAGGCTCATACCTGAAAGCACAGTGAAGACAGCAGCAAAGGCATTTAACTTGAGCCCATCTATCACACTGCTTGAATGAAAGAGCTCGAGGCACATAAGGCTGAATCCGACGACTAACAGCATGATGTACAACACCTCGGATACTACTGATAACCACAGGACACCTGCAATGCACAAGAGCAGCGACCAGTCACTTATTTGGTAAATACTTACAGTGGGTAAAGTTGGTAAAAATTAATTAGGAAACCAGGAATATCTAGGAGTAATCGGGTATTCAGAAGGTTTAAATTTAGCAAATCACCACCCAAAATCTGAAAAACAGAAAAAGTGATGAATGAAGATGTGAAGTAGGGCAGGGTGGTAAAGATATTGCAGAGAGAACAAGCTGTTTGCTGAGATCCCAGTTTGACTAAAGGATCTCTTTGGTTATATCTAGAACCTCTTGGCTCCTATGACCCAAAATATAGGACAGAGAATCCATTTTCCATCCCTATGTCAAGATTTAGATGAGCAGAACCTAGTATATGTGTGGTGATGGCACACAATACCTTACAGTATATGGGCTGGTGGGAGATGAACAGGCTTGGCTACCTCTTTTTCACAAGACTGTTTAAAAAAAATGTTTTGAGTTGAGGTTTTTAAATTCTTATCCCAGCATAGTGTTGGGGCCTGTTATCAGAAACTGGTGTCCTTCAGGATGACTGTTCTGACTTGGGATGTTTGGATCCACTGCACAGATCTCTGCCACTGGGACTATATACAAAAACTGCCTGAATACCTGTGGGGTGGAGCCAGTTATTTATAACATACTCAGTTGAAGAGATGCAGATCCAAAATTTGGGCTGCCTTCTGTTTCTCAACCCCTAGACACAATCCCTCAGGCAAAGGGCAGAGTTGGCGTGCCCCGTTTGACCCACATGTTCTGCAGGACTTTGGGGTCGTGCACAGGTAGTGATCGGCTGAGACTGATTCATCTGCTGTAGATGTTACATTTGGAAATTTCAGACAAATCCTCTAGCAGGATCTGCTGAGTCTTTTAAAAAGTCACCAAGCCATGCGGTAGATTTGAGAGGATGGTAACAGATGATAATATTGAGTTCCTGCCAGATTTCCAATTGCTGTTTCAGCTAGAATTCTTCAGTACATTTGCTAACCTGATTGCTAGAGAATTCACCTGGAAACAATGAGCAGTGATGGAAAATTTCAGCCTAAGCACTTGAAACATGGAAAGTTCAGCATCTGAAGACAATGGCTTATATTAGAAAATGTTCGCTGTAACCATAGAGACTGATACAGGCTTCACTTATATTAATACATTCTCCCCTCATTGTAAGAACATATGTGTGATAATGCCTATAGTTGAGCTTATAAAACCAGACATGCAGTTTCACTTTTACGAAACATTTGAGTGTCCTCTTAGTGGTCAGGATGATCCCAGCTCACATTTTGTCTGGGAACTTGTCCTTTTGTAATTGAAATTAACATGTGCTATTAGTTTTTGGTACCGTATCTGACCTTTTGAGTTTTTAAACAATACTACAGAGACAGTAATAAATAAACCTTTTTAATTTGTCATAGTGACTCTATGTGTACTATTGCATTGATCAACAGCAAACAGTTGTCTATCTCACTCCTACTAGTCAATTTGGTATCAGGGCAACTGGCACACTCTTCCAAAAACAAATACAAGTGAAAGATGGCAAGGGTGCCCTGTGATACAGCAGGATTAAGAAGGGATTTTACCTAATGTTCTCACAAACAGAAGTTTCTATGACAAGAGAATGATGAAATTGGTTGAGTCAGAAAGAATTAGATTATGTAAACCTGACTTATAAACTGAGGCAGCAGAGAGCCCTAACTAACGAGATCTCATTCATAAATGGACTGCTGAGAGGAATGGAATCCACCTGGTCAAATGGGACAAGAGTGGTTTTGCCAAAAGGATAACCTTGCAAGGAGATCTTCAAACCCGATATGCCAGAGAAGGATTGTCATAATTTGTAAGGGCGTGGAGGAAGTGTCAAGGGGATGAAGCACATGGTGTACAATGTAAGGAAGGGAGAGCTTCACCTTCTCATTCTGTAGAGGGGAAGGTAAAGGTCTTGCTGTCTACAGCTACCTAGTGGAAGAATATAGATGACAGAGCCAGACTCTTAGAATTGAACGAGGATAGGATAAGACAAAATTTGCAACATCAGGAATTCCAGACTGAACTAAGCAAAAAGGTGATCAGACACTGGAAGAGGGGCCCAGTGAGGCTGTGGCATCTCTGTCCTTGGAGACATTCAAATCTCCACTGGACATGGCCCTGAGAGGCTGGATCTAATGGACATGCTTTCAGCAGGGGCTTGGACTACAGGCTCCAGAGGCCCCTTCCACCCTACATCGTCCTATGATTTTTAATTGCGCAGCGGGCTAGAGCTAGTGTGCTGAGGGAGCAGCTGGAGGGATGAAGTTAGCTGGAGTAGGGATAACTGGAGTAGAAACAGAGCTGAACTATGGCTCTGATGAACAACAAAATGAGACATGAGGTTTGCCATCCTGTGAAACCTTTTTCCTATGAGACACAGACAGGGTGAGTTTCCTGTGGAAGACATAGGTGATTCTTTCTTCTTATTTGGCCCTGTTCCTATCTGGAAAGCAACTAACTTTATGTCTAACTCTCATGTCTTATTTCATGGTGTACACTGAATATCTGCTCTGTGTCTTTTTAAAATGCATTTAATGTGGGGAGAAGATAAGTCACGCATGCAGTGTTTGCATAGTTCTGAGTACGTTCTGTCCTGCCTGCTTTGATTTTGAATTTCATCTGAAATAATAACATGCAGAAAATGGAAGCTATATCTGGATTTTGTATCTTCCTGTGGCTGCCAGAAGCAGAACAGTTGATTCAGATTATTAATTCAGGAGACAGTGTCTTTCAGTTCTGTGCTGATGGTGAAGTGATCTCCCACTGCTCTTCTCTCAACACGAGATTCATGAGGCAGTCACTTGGCATCACTTACTTCCACTTACAATCGCCTCCTGCAAAGTAGAGAGCGCCTTCTCTTGAGGAGACCTCAGTCATTCCAGATGACAGGGAATAAGCTCTCCAGAGAATTTTTCT
>NW_010160366.1:22811-23221 GCF_000695765.1 Mesitornis unicolor | reverse complement strand
CTCTGCTGTCACCTTTTCTGTCTGTCTTATTTCCCACCAGCCTGTGTCCTCTGCTCCAGGGGGTTGTCTGGCCTAACTCGGCTTGAGTGTAAAAAAATCTCTCCTTCAGAAAAGTCAGCAGTTATTTGATTTGGTGACTCCTACCTGGATGACCTGTGTCTGAGGGTCTATATTCTTCTAAATCACCAGCTTTCTTTCATTTTTCGGTCTTTGTCCTGTTTATGCTTTTTCCTTGCCTGTTCATCAAACCAACTCTTAGGTGTGCAGAGAAGGTGCTGTGGGTGTGTGTACAGAGCTCAGCTGGGATATGCCTGTTATGCCACGGATGTTCCTTGTTAAAGCAGAAAGATTTCAGGTTCTGACCTGCCTCCTCCTCACTATGTGCAGCATTTGTCAGATGGTGTGTCATT
>NW_010160366.1:2951-22780 GCF_000695765.1 Mesitornis unicolor | reverse complement strand
CCTGCTTATCTTGTAGGGAATAATGCTGCAATATTGTGGCAGCAAAGTGAGACCTCCTAGGAAACGAGAGTCTTTAAAACAAAACTAAATCAAAACTGATTTCACATACACTCTGATACACATATTCTTACAAGCACGAATATGTGCAAGGAGTCCGTACAGCATGCAAGCACCAAGACATATGTATTCAGTCAATATTTGCAGGATTCCCTGAAATGATACAGAGGATGCCAGCTGTCCATTCCTCTCATGTCATCTTGGCTTTTCGTAGGTTAGGCTTGACTTGGCTTGTTGTCCCAGCTAGGAGCTGACAGTGGTCTGTCTTGCTGTTCTGTCTCATCTCTGTTACACATCATGATTTACTTGTCCTGTGTCTCCCAACCTGGTGCCTGAAAAGTTGCAGGTAGATGGGGGCTAGGATCTTGACAACCCACTAATCTTGGTACCGTCAACACCTGCTATTCTAATATGCCTTATCCTGCCATTTTTTACTCTGGTGCTTTTACATCAACCAGTGTATCACATCCTTGACAGTGTGGCTGACAATGATGGAACTACAGTTGTGTACTGTGGGCCAGTTTGGATCTTTGCGGCTGCTCCACAGATGTTATGCTGTATGTCACAGGTGGAATTGTTCTGAAGCTGAACACCACAGACTGTGAATCTGTTCCTGGAGAGAAAGGTCACCATCTTCAGGATAACCTACTTGAGAAGTAAAAGCACTGGAAGTACAGGACTTGGGCTGAGCTGCTCACTTGAAGCTTGAGATGGGACTCATCAAAAAATTTCACACAAGTCAACTTACATCATAGGACTTCTACCTCAGAAGGAATCATATTGCTTTCATATCATCTTATCTCAAGTCAGGTGTCACTCTATATGATCATCAGCTTTGCCTAAAATGTGAAAATATAGCCCTGCTGAAAGCACATTTTTCATTTTTTCTTCTGTCATTGTCCAGAGATTCTGATTTCACAAGAAGACCATTAAACTAGCTGGGACATATCTGAACTTCTTTGTGTCTCTGAGCTATTGTTAATTCTTCAACAATGTGCTAAGAAATTGTCTTCTTTGTGGAGTTCATGGTGAAAAGCATCAGTGCCACCTCCTCATAGGCTTAGTCACACAGAATCACAGAATCACAGAATCATTAAGGTTGGAAGAGACCTCCAAGATCATCAAGTCCAACCATCAACCAGTCACTGAATCAGTACTGTTACAAGCCAAGGAAACTGGCTTTCCAGCAGTCCCAAGTGAGGTGAACATACTCTTCAAGGCCAACCGCATCCTGGGCTGCATCCAAAGAAATGTGGCCAGCAGATAAGGGAGGTGATTCTGCCCCTCTGCTCTGCTCTGGTGAGACCTCACCTGCAGCACTGAGTCCAGCTTTGGAGTTCCCAACACAAAAAGGACATTGAAGTGCTGGAGCGAGTCCAGAGGAGGCCACAAAGATGATCCAAGGGCTGGAGCACCTCTCCTACAAAGACAGGCTGAGAGAGTTGGGGTTGTTCAACCTGAAGAAGAGAAGGCTCTGGGAGGACCTTATAGTGACCTCCCAATACCTGAAAGGTGTCTATGAGAAAGCTGAGGAGGAGCTGTTCACTAGGGCAGCTAGCAATAGAATGAGGGGTAATGGTTTAAAACGAGAAAAGGTTGGATATTAGGAAAAAGTTCTTCAACATGAGGGTGGTAGATCACAGGAACAGGTTGTCCAGAGAGGTGGTGGAGGCCCCATCTCTGGAGATATTCAAGGTCAGGCTCGATGGGGCTCTGAGCATCCTGATCTGGTAACATTGTACCTGCTTACTGCAGGGGTTTGGACTGGATAAGCTTTAAAGGTCCCTTCCAACCCAATACATTCTATAATTCTATGCTTTTATGATTCATTATGACTGAAAAGATAACTGTTACCCACATGATCGTTGAAATTTTAGGAACTCAAGTACATCATGAACCATCTGACAAGATCGGTCCCTTACATGTCTGTCAAGCAGTGGAGTGCAGCATCAACTTTTTGAAAGATTCATAGATACCAATTTGCAATTCTGCAAATCTGGTGATCATGTTAAGTACATCTACCCAAGACAGGGTGTTAACAAAAGGATGTTTCAGACAATTCTGAATGAGTGAAACAAATGGAATATTTTTATGACAGTGAGGTAAAGAAACTACCTCAGCCTGCAATGAGTCTCAGGGCTTAAAAGTTCTTCACAAAATTTGAATTTATTTCAAGTCAGCCCTGGTCACCAGGGAAGGCATTGTAAATGAACACACTATTACCTGTCACCAAGGAGAACACTGAGTCAGGAATCTCCAATGCTGACTTTCCTTTGAAATAGCAATTCTGAAAAAAGTCATAGAAATTCTGCATAGAAGAACTTAAGGCATTGTACCACTTTTCAGCAAATTCCTGATTAAGGAATCCAAAGAACCGTGTGAATATTGACTTCCAGGAGTTTTGAGCTGATTTTGACAGTTTGGTGTCTTAAGTTAAGAAGTGTAAGTGTGAAACTGGGGTAGCTGCTTGTTTTGTCACAGGTTATTCTGTTGGTATGCACCTGGCCTTTTTCCTTTGGAGTAAGAAAAACTAAGGACTGTTCATGATACTCTGAGTGAAAATACAGATCAAAACAGCAAGTATTCTTCGTTCAAATCCACTGAAATGTCCTCTCACAAAAAAGCAACAGCTGCTGACTACAGCTTTTCTGCCAGATAGCTCTGGTTAAACTGGTTAAATGTCAAGAAATTCCTGACACACCCTCTTGTGCTCTTTCCCCACAGCATGCAAATAGGATTCTTAGTTGTCTTCTACTGCATTATTAAGACCATTCTCCGATGCATTAGCAATTTGGACTAAAATACCAAGAATCTGGATACCATCTGAATGAGATTATGTGAAGGATGATAAAGAAGCATTTGCTGCTGTTTCAGGAGCCACAGATCTCCATAATTTCAATTACTGTTGTGCTTCTGAGATTAATACAGCCAACAAACCAGTTCTAGAGAGTTGGAATACATATCTATACCTCCTACCACCTACATTCACATGCAGCTATGGAGTTTTATGCTAAATATGTACGATTGTAAACTTGTCGGCAAATGGGAAAAGTTGATTTTTGGTGCCAGCTCAGTATGCCAACAGTTTCTGGTGCCAGATTGTGAGATCCTATCTCCAGATGAAGTAATGATATCGAAATCCCCTCCTGGCTGCTTCTCCAGGCTGGTCAGGTCAAGAAAATGACTGTCAAAGATACAATATGAGTACATATTCTCAAGACAGCACTGAAAAGGTGGCCAACAAAGAAATTGCTGTTAAAGTTCAAAGCACTTTTAATCCATAAACATGAGCTGTTTGCTCGTAAAGGATCTCTTCTGGGAAAATCACATTGCTATTCCTGAAGGAGATTGCTGAGTCATGTTAACTATGTCATATGCAGCATAGGCAGGAATTGTATGCATGAAAATGTTAGTCATGCATTTTGGCTAGTGTCTTAGAAATTACGCCAGCATAAAAAAACCCCATAAATGAATTTATTACCTGCCAAGCTATGTGACACTGTCTGCTGAAAGACCCAGCATTCCCTGAGCAATGACCAAGAAGCAATAGTCCAGAGTCTGTATTGATTTCCAAGGGCCACTTCAGACAGAAAATTAGCTTCCTAATTGGGGTAAACTCATATTCAGAATGCCTCGCTGTTGTTCTCCTTAGAAACACCTACTGTCTTGGTCTCTGCTCTCTGCTGAAGATGATGCTGCTTACCAGCCCTTCTAAAAGCACAACTGCCCTCCTGGCTGATGAGTTCAGGGCTCAGACCACAGCAGCCTCACGTGAACTGTCACACTGTGCCATGCTGTCCTTGAGCAAGTGAACAGCCTGGGCAATGGTGCAGACAGCCAAAGAGATCCTGAAAAGGCTTATGCTTGTCATGTTCCTCATAACTCAGTGTTGCTCTGATAGTGAGAGGAGCCCATCTGAGATATGATGAGGCATCATCTCAAGTCACTCTGTCAATTCAACCTTGATCTGTCTGAGAATTCTGATACAAGCAGGTGGAAGCTTTGGATTTTTTTTCTATGGCACACTTCATGATATAACAAAAGACCTTTATGTGCTAGAAACAATGGAGCTGAACAGTGTGTGGTCTTTAATAACTATTGAGATTATCAAACCTGACTGAGATGAAATCCAGAGCACTGCACTCAAAGGACAAGCTGGGTGCTGGATAGTTGAGCCACTGAAAGAAAGATCAGTGTCCAAGCAACACTCTCCTGGAAAGTGTGCATCTTTCTTACCTCTCCAGTGGCATTGCTGCTAGCTCCAGACACTGATGCTGTTACGGGAGGAAGAAAGTGCTCCTGTTAGCTCACAGTTCCCTGTCATTGTCCTCAGTATCCTCCAACTGCTGAACAACACAGGGAAACCACAAGAAGCTGTGACAGACAACTGTGTTACACAGATGTCATCCAACATGAGAGGAAAAGAGTCATGTATGAGGGCAAAACTTGGTTTTGGGTGGTGTGAATTTTCATGGAAGAAGCCATGGTGCAAGTGTTGTTACTTCTTTGTGCAAAGATATTTCACTATTCATCTTGTTCTCCATGCATGCTGCAGCACCCTTGTTCATGTTGCCAGCAACGAAAAGTTATGCTCACTTGCTTTTGACGGCCTCAGGTCTGTGTGTCCTGCTTTATGAACATGACACTTGCACTGGAGGAGATGGGGAGAGCATCCATGTGCTAGATCGGAACAAGTCCTTCTCATTGGTTTGGTTTTTGATGATGAAACCCTAGCTCCTTTCTGTAAGGTACTGTGTCAGACCTTAACAGTGTGTGAGGGACCCAGAACATATCTTCTTAGTGGCTGAAAGACTAGGGACAGGCCTTTGTCACCCCTCTTGGGAAGGGGAACAGAGGTTGCTGTTTAAAGAGTGACCCTAACAGTCTTCTTGCACTTCCCTATTACTTATAAAGATCTAGTTCTCAGAAAGATGCTGACCAACCATAGCCTGTGGCACCCATGATGGCCTGTCACATCAGGGAAAATCTAGTTACTTCTTGAAAAATTCCAGAGCTAGCAGCACACTGGCAGCTGCAAAACATGTAATAGGTGCTGGTTTTTATGGTCAGTGCTCCATAGTCTTAATGGGTGTTTGCTTTTCTTGCACTGCTAATTTTTAAGATGTTCAGTTTACCTACATAGAATGGCATTTTCTCCACATTTTTGCTCTTGTCTGCTTTGTTCCTCCTGGTCTATATTTGCTATCCCTATATTTCTTGGCTCTGGCTGTCATTGCTCTGTTTCTCCAGACTTAACTGCTATGTTGGAGCTGACACCTGGATCTCACTTTAATCCCTCCTCTTCACATTCAGTGCAAGAGAGGAGAGAGGGAAAAAACTATACAAATGGTACACATTGAGAAATGTAGTTCATGTTGTCTGGGAAAAGCCTTAAGGTAAGCTTGAAAGGGCCATGTAAATCTTCCGGTTTTGCTTCCACTTGCATTCTGATGCTTTTAGGCATTTGCTTATCTCTGCTGCTCCAATACTTGAATTACAAGCCAGAAATATTGGAGTGATCAATAAAAAATGGTGAAAGGAATAAACATTGAGCATGTTGTTGTGGCTGGCGTAGGGACTCAGCTCTGAGCAGTCAGACCATCTGTTGGTTAATGCAGTCTCATAATATCAGACCATCTGCCCACTCCTCTTGTGCTGCAGTGTAAAAGAACTGGGAGAAGTAGACCACAAAGCTATGAGAGATGTTCCTTCAAAACAAAGTAAGCTTCATGATCCTAAAAGCCATCAGAGATACCTAAAACTATTACGGTAAAACAACTAAGACAGTCAAGATAGACACAGGGCCAGCACCCAGAGAAGAGACTGCAGTTTGTCAAACATGAGAGACAATGTGATAAACATAATCACTGGGAACTACTTAGGTGAGAGAAGAAATGCCAGCTGTTTTGATCGGAATTAGCTTTAGGTCTCCATTGGTTTCTTTATTTTGAAAGGTGAGGGGGAGCTGTGAGCTAAATAAAATTATTCTCTTCCACATGGTGATATGTTTTTCCATGGCATTTAATGGTTCTGACATTGAGCTTGGTTCTGCATTTAATCCTGTGTATGGCACTGAGCAGAGTGTGGAAAATCTTTGTGCCTATATTCTTTTTTTCATGGCATGAAAACAGTAGAGTACTATAGTGGAAAAGACCACGAAAAACACTCTATCCTGTATGCCTTCATAAAAACATTTGGGCTAACTGGAGCTATAGTGCAGGGCCCATGGTGTACTTTCCCCTTCAGCACTAGGCTGGGAAATGAATCACAGAATCACAGAATCACAGAACGTTAGGGATTGGAAGGGACCTCAAAAGATCATCCAGTCCAATCCCCTGCCGGAGCAGGAACACCCAGATGAGGTTGCACAGGAAGGCGTCCAGGCGGGTTTTGAATGTCTCCAGAGAAGGAGACTCCACAACCTCTCTGGGCAGCCTGTTCCAGTGCTCTGTCACCCTCACTGAGAAGAAGTTTCTTCTCAAATTTAAGTGGAACCTCCTGTGTTCCAGCTTGTGCCCATTACCCCTTGTCCTATCATTGTTTGTCACCGAGAAGAGCCTGGCTCCATCCTCGTGACACTCACCCTTTAAATATTTATAAACATGAATGAGGTCTCCCCTCAGTCTCCTCTTCTGCAAACTAAAGAGACCCAGCTCCCTCAGCCGCTCCTCATAAGGGAGCTGCTCCACTCCCTTAATCATCTTTGTAGCCCTAATCACATCCAGACCTTGTGATTAGTATTCCCCACAGCAGAGAATCGGTGTTCTCCATGCCTTTGGGTGTTCTCCATGCCTTTGGCATCACTAGCATGAAAAGCAAGACTGTTGCTTCCTTTCAGGAATTAGGAATTTAGCTTGAATCCTACTATTAAGCATGGCTTCATCATTGTATAGCTAATTAGCTTTTAAGAATAACTTCAAAGATTTGTAATAGATGTTTAAGAAAACACAGATAAACACATTTTTTTCCTGAATACTTAACCATAACTCTCTTAATACAGGTGCACAGATATGTATATACCCCATTGCAGATATATTAAGAATAATGTAAGCAGAATACAAAACGTTTGACAAGCCAACGCGGACTGTATTGCAAAGTGTGCAATTCTTTGGGAATCTCAGTTACATTTCATTTCACTGGATGCAGTTCTCTAAGTGGTCCTTTTAGAGAGTCTATCCTCTTTATTTTTTCTCAGGAACAGCTACCCAGTACACAGAAAAAGGAGGTTTGTTTTTTACTAACTTGGCTGTTATGAGTTTCATTTATTTCTTTTCCAGCCTGAAATCTGGGCTATGATGACCTTCTCATACAAAAAAATCATTCCCTATCTTTGACCATAACTGTCAAATCTTCCTCTTTATCTCTTTAAATTTTATCATAACTTTTCTGAGCTGGAGCTGGCAGGGGAGGGATAAGAGGCGCACACAGAGTGCTGTGGATAGGTACATCATGAAGACATGTGTTGACACGGTGACTTCTTTGTTTAGTTCTTTATTTCCTACAATGATCCTGGTACTTCTTTCATCTTTTCTTAATCTCTGCAGAGCAGTGAATTAATGTTTTCATCGAAGTGTCTGTCATCACTCCAAGAACTCTATCCTGAGGGGTAAAAGCTAATTTAGAACCCGTCACTATATATGTAAAGGTAGGATTACTCTTCATGTTCACCACTTTGGGTTTATCAACATTGAATATTATCTGCCATTTTCTCTGACAGTGACTGAGAAGGATTTGGGAATAGTTTAGATGCCTGTAGTATATCTAATATCTTTAAAGTTTTTAATCTCCATTTGCCCTTTTATCTGAACATCTTAATTTCTTTTAATCACCCCTCATTTTTCTTGCATTCCCTTCTTTGCAACTTTTTCTTGTTAAACTTTTACTGCTTTTGCAAGGATGCTGAATCTCTCTCTGTTAGTCACAGATACAAGGTATCTCTTACTAACATTTTGAATCAAGTTCACCACACCACTCAAGAATAAGTAAGTCAAGAGTTACAGATTTCCCAACTTAGTTTCTCCATGCTTCTAAAGTCTGCCCAAATTTTAGTTGCTGCATAATATCAAGAATGATGTTCTCTCAGTCTGTGCATGAGGTTTTGAAATCTACTCCTACTGTTTTGTTTTCTGTCCTTATACCTTCTCTGATACTGAGTTTAACCCTGCCACTGTTAAGCTGTCCCAATGGGTGATCACTGATATAATTCTGTATTTTTTTATCTGAGCAGGAATCCATCCATAGAGATAGTGTTGCTCATTAATGACATTACCTTGTTATTCTGGTTCAGCTTTAGTATACGACATCTGCTTTGTCTTTCGGTGTAATCAGTACCAAGACATTATTGTCCCACTAATTATCTTTCTCCCATCAAATTTCTGGTACACCTATTATGTCAGTATCCATTAAAATCAGGCATCTAGTTTCCTTTCTCAGTAATTGCTGTTGTAGTGCTGGCTTAGAAGCATGTATAGATTTGGCTGAGCTTTCTCTTTTTCTGTGCTATGTTTAGGTGAGACTTTATTTGTTTATTTGCTGTTTGCCATGTGCTATCTTAGTTTTGCCAGCTACTTTTTAGACAATACAGAATTTTTATTGCTTCATCTCTACAGGATGCATCATCATGAGCTGTGCAGAGGACATGCAAAAGGCATCTCCTACCTCTGCCAGTACAGTCTCTAATTTAAAAAATCCCCTGTAACATTTAGGACATGTTAAATGCTCACTAGTAATGAGCATTTTTCCTTCTGCAAGGTTTTGCCTTGCCTCAACCTGCATGGTCTCTAAAAAGTCTTGTTTGTTTTATAATTGTGAATTTCCCAATAAGTAGAAAGCATGGCAACATAGGCAGTTGCTGATGACCTGCTGCTTGGCCATTCATTGTGGCTATTATTCCATATATAGCACAGCTGAAGCAAGTGGGGTCCTGCAGAGCACTAGAGTAGCTTAATTGTACCGTATGGTACAATATCATATGGTAATCCTATCATACCTATAAGGAGTTTGTCCTGTGAATCTTGTCCTATGTTGGTGCAGCCAGCTCTAAATTTTGAGCCAACACTGATCTCTGAGTCTCTTCCTGATGTGACTTCCCAATAGTACAACTCTGGCCAGAGCACCTCATTTCTTTACATGCTGCAGGCACAGCAGGTGCTTGGAAAGCACCTGAGTCACAGCCCCAGTGAACCACATCCCAGAAACTCTTGGGTGCATCACATTTCCTGCAAGCCCTTGCTCTTCTCCAGCAAAGTCCTGCCAGCACAAATGCTGTTTTCAACTGATTTTCACTGACTATATCCCAGCCTTCATTTACACAAGGAGTTTGGCTGGTCATGACTCTTCATCCTCCAGCTCTCACTGTGGCACTGTGATTGAGAGCTGACATTTATGCATTTAGAGAAGGATGTGGGAGTTTGAATCCCCACAGAGTTCTGGGCAGGGGGAGGAGCAGGTCTGTATACGCATGAAGCTGTGGTGTTAAATAGTCAGTGAAGTCATTTATCAGACCATTTGATGGGACATATGTCTACCTTTTGTTTTCCATTACAGTGCCACAGTTTCCGGACATAGCATCTGGCTTTGGTTTCTTCCTTTTGAATGTATCCTCCATGGTCTCTTTGAAGTCCTCTTAGGCACAGATTTGAAGCAACAGGAAAGAGGAGCTAGAAGGTGCACTCAAAAGGTCTGATGAGAAGAGGTGGGGTGCAGTATGTCCCAGCCTCAGTGTTCTGGATGGGCACTGCAACAGGGAGCTCGATAGAAAGATGTTTTAGCAAGGTTTTGAACAACCCAAAGGGAGAGAAAAGCCTGGAAGCTGCTTTCAAAAATGGACCAAGTACCTAAAAGCTTTGTGCTCTAATGCGTAAGTGTCCGCACTAAACAGATTACACTTTTCTTCTTCAGACCAACTCCTGCTTTCATTCAGTTTTGTGGAGAAGATCCCAGGAGCAATTTAGAACTGAAAGATCAGGTCCAGCCTACTGTGTCAGTTCCCTTCCAACTCCTTTTGGAAATACTTGCTATCTTACTGCTCAAATTTGTAATGAAAATTAGAAAACAGCACACTTCATGGGATCCAACAACATCTGCTCTGTGAGAGCCCATTAAAAGCCGTGGCCAATGTTACCAGCTATTGCCCTACCATACTTTATCAATAGTGAATGGACACTGTCATAGGAAATATTTGTGAACACAATTTTTTTTTTCCAGTTACCATCACCAAGCTGATTTTGTTAAGCAGATTTGGCACTAACAACCAGCGATAGCTAATAAATTCAATGTTAGGCTTACAAGGTTCTGACAGATTGTTGGCAGCTGTCTTAAATGCAGGAAAGTGCTCTCTTAGTGTGGGTTGGAAAGGCTTATTTATACCATACTGTGGGTCTGTTTGCCCCAAATTTTGCTGCCTCCTTTTAGTAGATGTCATTGGTGCCATATATATGCAACGGGTATAATAACTGGTCAGAAATATAGTATCCAGCTACACTAGAGATCAGAACAAATGGATTAAAGATAGGAAGCTCACGCATAAGCTATTACATTTTTACAGTAAGAATAAGAAACATTTTCATTTATGTATGCAAGATCTGTGGTAAGGATATAGCTAGGCCTCAACATAGATGGTTTTATTTTACTGTGAATGCTTCAGTGATTAGCTTTTCTATGCTAAGAAGGTTTTAAATATTATGAAGGAATTTTATACTGACTTGCATAATTGGTGATGGACTCTAGAAGTGACTGGCTGTACAACTAGGCTATGTTTGTTCTTAGGCTTCCTTTTAGCATTTCTTAAAAGTAGAAGATGATGTGCTCAGAAGTAGGCACAGGCCTCTACAGACTGTATCTAGTTTAGAAGTTGGTTAGACAGAGGTCTTCTTTGGAGCAGGGAAAACCAACTGAAAAGAAAACTTTGGAAAGCCTGAGTGTTCAGTTGAAGTTATGGCCCATGTACTCATGGAGACATTTTAAATAAAACCTTGAACAACCACTTGTTAGTGGCAAGTAATGCTAAGATGCTATGTACAGAAACTGAGTGAGCTGAAGTCTCATTGTGAAGATAAGTTTAGTCCAAAAATTCCCAGTTACACAATGGACTGTGAAAACCACAGTATGTTTGTGTAACTGAACTTAGATTTTGATCTTCACTGTGTTTTATCACATCTTATTTACTTTGAATAAGAATCAAGAATCTGTCCCAGCAATGGCTGTTGCTGTGTAGTTGACAAGCCCCTGACCATTAAAGTAAATGCTGAGAGAGTGGAAGAAGAAATTCAAGGAGTAGGAAGTTCCTTCTAACTGGAAAAGAGCAGATTAAGTCAAGAAATTAAAGAATTCTGCAGTGAAAGTAAGTGAGGCATCACTGATACAATTTTGTCTTCACACGTGGTGTAAGTATCTGTGGACAGTACAAGACTGGTGAAAAATTCAGATTAACTATGTTGCAGTGTCCAACTTGATCTACAGTTGTGGACTTTATCCTGGTTTTGTTTATGAATCAGACAGTCAGCACTTTCCATCTCTGACAGAACATTTCCTCTCTGTCAATATGCCTTAAAACTCCATGGAAAGACTTCAGAACTATAAATCATCTTTACTAAAACTACAACAAAAGTTTCTTTTTTCCTTGAAAAGGAAAAAGTGAATAGTCTAGAAATACACACTAACACTGTGCAGCAACTCTAAAATTCTACTAAAAAAATTGCTGACAATGTTTCACACAACCAAAAAGAATACTTAAAGCACTAAATGCTGTTTTGGAAAGTGTGTGGGTGATGCAACAAGCATTAAGCACCATAATTAACTTTCACAGAAAATTGAGAAAGTACAAAAACATCCCTTTGTCAATATAACAGACACATTGTGCTCGTTTTGAGTCTGTCTTCTGAAGGTGTCATGCAATGCCAAATAGCCCTTGTGCTGGGAAAAGCAGAGAACTACTATTCCCCAGGTTGCCTTTTCAGTTCCTCTTACATCTTTACCACTGTCCATCATATCTCCTTTCACGTGTCTCTCCTTCAGGTTGAAAGTCTTAGTCTTAGTTTCATCCTTGTATAGAACCTTCCAGAACTCTGATTATCCTTGCTGCCATTCTCTGAGCTGGACTAAAAAGGACAAAATATTTTATTTAAAGGGGAAGATTTCAGATGTACACAGTCCTCATGTGACAGGATACTCTGCTTTCTTCTCAAGTCCTTAGCTAATGCTTTCTAACTGTTTTTTGACCACTGCTGAGAATTGAGCTAGTGGTTTCATAAGAACAGTTATGCCCCAAGGTCCCATTTGTGTGGGTAAGATTCAGCTCAGAGCCAATTAGTGGCAGTAATCCCAGGATTGCTCTTCTCTTATGTGCATAATTTATTTAGGTTTACTTACAATGAATTTCACAGAGACTGCCTCTGTTACTATTTCTCTCACTGCTTTACTAATGGTAATTGCCCTCCCTTCTCTTTCAATTTGTCCAGCTGATCAGCAATTCAGACAAATTAAGAACAATTGTTCCTTGCACCACTTACTGCCTCTCTGTCAGACCTGATGAAGTTACTATATGCCCAAAAGGTTTGTGATTGTCTCAAGTTATCTAAGAAAATATATCGCTGCTTTGTACGAACATGAATTTTCATCTGTCCTATGGATTCTCCAGAAGCCCACTGTAAGTGTGAAGGACACTTCGAGGCTCATGCACCTCTTCAGCAGAGTGCTCTGTCTTCAGCAGGTAGCAGCATGGGCTCAGCTGCCCAGCTTCTTAATTGAACTCTACCCATTTTTTCCCCTGATAAATACTATTTTGAAATATAGGTTAAATTGCTATTGAGAATTTACAACCCCGGTATCAGGATAGAGAAAACCTTTGCAGCCTGCCTTTTTCTGTGCATTTGAATATATTTTTTTCAAGGCTACATCAAACAAAAAAGCATCTACATGATTCCCTCTCATAAAGAGACTTTTGGTACTGTGTCTGCTGTCTTCTGACCATAAATGTCTTCATGGCCTGAGGAAACACTGCGGCATGTCCTCCCTCACTAGAGGAAGGGAAATGTCTGTATTACAATAAAAATCTTCATTTTCTTGAAAAAAAATCAGCTGAATGAAGAGAAAATGCATCAGAGAAATGGCAGATCTGCATAAACTGAGTAACCAGCTGTCTTAAACCCTTTTCATTTTTATACCTGGCTCTGCGTAATCTGGATGACATGTAGGTCCTTTTGTGCTTAGGAAGTAACATTTCCCCTGGCACTGAAGTATGACAACAAACAATACTGATGGAATTTGTAAAATGGGAAGAAGCCTTGACTGTATTGTCTTACCTTTTTCAGAAGCCGGGGCAAGGTCAATAAAACTTCGACATTTTTCACCTTTAAAAGAAAAGGATTATTTTAAGAGACAGAAATTGATTTGTTTTCCTCTGCCTCCTCTTTCTGACTGGTGTTTCTAGCATTGCTCCCACCTGAGACTCTACAGGACCTCTAGATTGTCTCACACCGAGAGCAGACATTTACCTGTGCCTGCAGCCCAGACCACAGTCACTGCGCCTACAAGGCTGGACTTTCCCTTAGGATTACAGTTTCTTGATCAGGAGTATGAAATACAGTTAGTGAAGAAAAATGTTCTCTCTGATGGATGGATCAGTGCTGCTCTTTTCAGATGGACTAGCATTGGGAGAGCACAGCCCTGTTTCATCAACACTTTTGCCCTTCTCATTGTCAGGACAATGCCTGTGCCCCACCAAGGTCTGACCTAATCTCCCAGTGCCAGGAGGCATTGCCATGGACTCAGATGTCTCACTACATAGAGATGACACATGTGACTAGACAGACAAAACCTGAAGCACAAAACAAGCTAAGCAATTGCATAGCATTTTTTAAAATTTTTTTTAAAAGCAGGCAGATGCCTTGCTATGATAATCACAGCCCTGTGCCACTCCCTCTGCTTTGTGGCTGCTGCATCCATCTATCATTGTAAATTAAATTTCCACTGTTTAGGACTCCACCTCTGTTTTTGCAGGCATTCTTCAGAAGCATATTGCTTCTGAGCAGGAAATGTATCTTAAAGGTGGATGTTTTGAACTTTCTTTTTACTTCTTCAAGCAATCAGAGATTATAAAATAATTTCACTGCTCTAGGTGCATCCATACACCAAGTGTATGTGTTTCCTTCAATGTTCCAAGGAGACCAATAGTGTGTCTGCCTCAAGGAATCAGAGCACAGCATGACTGCCAGAGTTAATGGAGAAGAATCCATTTTGCCCTTTAAGACTTGAATTGTTACAAAGACAGCTTCAGGAGGAGGTTTTTTTTATTAGTTTTGCTCAATTTTAATTGCACAGTTAAAAGATTGATTTAGGAAATGTGAACCATTAAAAAAGAAAAAACAGTTAAATGCTATAGTGATGTTGAAGTCACTGTGTAATTTTTTCTTAGTCGTAATTAATTATATGTACAAACCAATATAAAATGTTAATCTTTCTCGTGTTTTTGTTGGCGAGATTGAGATAAACATAACCATTCAAATGTTTGCCATGCTGAAATAACAATTTGTTATTATAATGCTATTATTACCACATCTACTTCGTTTTTGTAGTTTTAAACCTATGCTAAATACGCTAAAATGCGTTGTGTACATAGTCTGCAGTCTGTTTGTCTATGTATAAGTTGCTATAAATTAAAGGTTCACCTGACATTGAAATGAGCATTTCAACATCTCCCTGGCGGGGGAAGGACTTCTGCTCTGTGAATCCAGGCACCGTCAAGAGGACAGTCGAGAAAAGGAAGTAACAGTTGACTTATCAGAGCAAAAAAGTGGTTTCCAAAGTGGTAGGTAGGGCAGCCCATATCTGAGCAGAAGGAATGTCAGATGAGTAAGTTATTCAGTTTGGGGGCAAACAAACTGAAAGATACCTGGTTGTTGACAGGAATCACAGCATCCCAGAAGTGTTGTGTTGACAAGACCTTGCAGGTCTGTTGTCCAGCCTCCTGTTTGGAGCAGGACTATTACTAACACCTGATCAGGTCAGCTGTGACTTTGCCCAGCCAAGTCTTGAAATACTTCAAGGATTATGACACCCATTCTTCAGTGACTTCAAGAATGGAGTTTCTCCCCTGGTCTGGTCCCAGGGCTGCACCATCCTTCTGGAGAAAAGTTTCCTTATGCCCAACCTGAAATTCTGTAGCTGCTCTGTCATCTTTGCAGTCATCCTTCCTCTATGTGTAGGAACATGAACAACCTCGTCTCCCTCAACTTATTGTCACATGTGGTGTACTTTAGGCCCCTGACCAAGAAATCAAGATAAATAGGAGGACTATAAAAGATACTGTGCTGTAAGTAGGAATCATTGACATCCAGAGACTCTGAGTTTTAGGGCGTGAGGTGTGTCAGAAATGCACTGAAATAATATCAAGGGACTACAGAGAGAGTAACCCTTAGATACAAACTTAATATAAGCAGATTAAGCAGGATTTTTCATTCTAGCCATATGGATCTGTGGTTTGAGTTTGGTTTTTCATGGGCTTTTTTCAGATGTAACCTATTACTTTAATTGTAGTTTTATCTTAAACTGACTTCAAGTTAAGGTGCTAGCACTGGGCCATCTCTCACCTGTGTCTGCAGGCACTCTAGAGCCATAATACTGGAAAACTTTAACAAATACCTATCCAGCATGCAATCCCAAGATAGGCAAAGGGAAATGGCATTTGCTACTACAGAAATTGCACAGGCTGTTGTGAGAGCTGGGGATACACGGTGCCCCTCAGATGCACAGTAAGGTACAAGGCCTTTCTAACATGCCTGCGTACTGAGGAAGCTGATGGTACCATAGTGGATGGCTGCAGGTGCCTTGTCTGCAGAACAGATGTACAGAGCTATTTGGAGGAATGTGCATCCTCATCCTCCCTCAAGTCAGCTTGCCCAGATCACCATCTCTCCCAGGGGAGCTGGCTGTGGCTGAGGCCTCCAGTTTAAATAACATGCTGGAGTGTCTAGAAAAAGACCATAGCACAGGGAATGATTGTAGGTTGGAGACAAAGAAAGGACTGGAGGGAGGTCACCTCACTTTCAATGGCTGATACCTGGATTGTGCCTGGCTTACTGCTAAAGGTTGTGGAACTTCTCTGTCTGTTCCTGATGAGGAACACTTCACTTGTTCCTCTTGCTGGAGCACTGGAAACCCTGGCTCCATTTTCAGTGGTAACCACTGGTGGTATTTATAGACCGCATTCATACTTCAACATGCAGACATGCATCTCACTGAGAACTGAAGATGTCAGCAGTGCTTTCAGTGTTCCTCTTGGGATTTATTCTAAGTTATTTTTGGGTATCTTGTATAACTGATCTCTTAAGCCCTCTTAAGTTTAATTTTAGACTTGGCAGAGTTTATCCTGCTGTGCTGCCCTTTTCTAGATGCATAACCAGGCTTCTGGAGAGTCTTTAGAGAATATAGAATAGGCTGTTTTAGAGATGTAACAAGAACAGTGTCTAGGATTCATCCTTCTGATAGTCCTGCCTTCACCCTGTTGCAGCAGCAATTCTGATAGAGAAAGCCAAGGAGTAATCTGACATAGAAAGAAGAGATGTGACCTGGCTTGAATACTCTGCTTCCATGCAAGGGCAGTGGCCATAGATGGTACATGTGAAACTCTCTGGAATTCAGCGGTGTCAGGGAGCTGCTGGAGGCTGAGGAGAGAACTAAACATCACCTAAACATCAATAAGAGCAAAGCACTTGATACTGACTACTTCTATGGCTTTCCAAGGGTAAGGTAGAAACATCAGTTATGCAAGCCCTTGCAAATGCATTCTCTCATAACCAGGCTGGCTCTGCACAGGCTTAGTTATGTGTCTGCTGTGTTTTCTGAGAAGGGAGCATAGATCACAGGGGACTGTAAATCTGGATACCAGAAACTGGAAGGCCCAAAACTTGTGTGTGTTTTTCTCTAATTAATCCTAGTTGTGGTGAATGGAGTTGAGTTAAATCCGGTTGGTGGCTGGTCACAAGGGGTGTTCTCCAGGGTTTGGTACTGGGGCTAGTTCTGTTTAATGTCTTTATCAATGTTCTCGATGAGAGGATCAAGTGCTCTTTCAGTAAGTTTGCAGATGACACCAAGTTGGGCAGAAGCATTGATTTGCTTGATGGTAGGAAGGGACCTTTAAAGCTTATCCAGTCCAACCCTCTGCAGTAAGCAGGGACAATGTTACCAGATCAGGATGCCAGAGCCCCATCAAGCCTGACCTTGAATATCTCCAGGGATGGGGCCTTCACCACCTCTCTGGGCAACCTGTGCCACTGATCTACCACCCTCACAGGAAGAACTTTTTCCTAATATCCAACCTAAAGCTACCCTTTTCTAGTTTAAAGTTTAAAACCATTATCCAACATGGTTTAGTGGGACTTGGCAGTGTTAGGTTTACAGTTGGACTCGATGATCTTAAAGCTCTTTTCCAACCTAAATGATTCTCTGAGTCTATTCTCAGTTTATAACATGGCTGTTGCAATAGCAAGGACCAGAAGCTGATATTCTGGATCATACTTTTTGGTTCTGTGTTCCTGAGTCCTTTCCTTTCTGAGCCAGTGATAAATGCCTCATTATAACCAGGGCAGCAAAATAAAAACAACTCTGAAAAATCCTAGTTTGTATGTCTTCCAAGCACATGGTTTCAAAATATTCTAGTTAATTTTACTTAAAAGAAATCTGGTAATTCTGACTGAAAGAAGGATCTCTGTTACAACTCTGCTTTTCATCTTGCAAAAAAAGAAAAAGCTGTCTGTATTCACTTACTCTGCATAAAATTTTACGAGTTCAAAAGTACAGTTCTGATGGAAATTTAAATGATTAAATTTCATTTAAACAGCATTCCCTTTTAGTAACACTCTGGCTCCCAGCCTACGAAAGACAAGGTCCCCTTTTTTCCCAATAGGCCCTAACAAATCTTTGTCTCTCCAATTATATCTGGGGTCATGTGATTCTGATGAGATCCCACATCATCTACTGAGAGTAAAATCATTGTATTCATCTAAAAAAAGATACAACCCTCAAGGGATCCCAGCCTAGACAAGGCTGAGGACTGCAACACAGCTACAGTGAAATAAGGTACTACATTAGGGAAATTACAGGTTAATGAGCTCACTCAAACTGAGTTGTATCAGGTTAATTAACAAGTGGAATATTCCACTTTTGATTAAACTGATCCCAGACAGAGTATTTAATTGACTTTTTTATAATGAAAAATTGAGTATTAATCTGCAAAATCAACATTTTCCAGTTAACCATGTTGAGTTTGCTGGACTGATATTTTTCTGGAAAACTAGCAAGTTCTCACAGAATTACACTAAAATATGTCTTGAACTATGAAAACAGTTGCTTTCTCTCACTCTCACAGCTGTCACTCATAGCTGCTGCCCATCAACATTTCTCTTACTTCCAAATGACATGAGAATTTGCTCAATTTCTCAGCCTTTGCTGAGATAACTCACAAGAGTTATCTCAAACAACCCTTTTGGGGTTGTTTTTAAATCCGAATGCTATACTACTGTTCTCTTTCAGCAAACTCAAACTCTTAAAACTTTCTGCCTTTTAAAGTTGAAGAGCTTCAAGCTTTCTACTTCTTCCATTTTGGGCATGCATTTTCCCTCAATTCACATATTCACAAAGAAATGATAATAATTTATCAGAGGTATCATCCACACTCTGGAGTTTCCCCTATGGTTTGCTGGAGCAGTAGTTATCTTTGCAGGGCGCAGAAGGTATGGGCAGAGCAGGGAATGCCCCACTGTGTTTGTGCTAACTGGGACTACATGCCATGGCAACTGCATTTTCTGTGTTGAAACTCTCCCTGATGTGAAAAATCTTGCACAGTATCTGAAAGCAAACATCTCCACAGGCTGCTGTCAAATCATGCCTATTTGAAACACATCCAAGTCACAAGACTCATCTGATTATCTTGGTAAGACCTGACAGATGTGTACACACATCTATCATTTGGAGAGCTGGGAAATTGCTCAGATTTTTAAGTGATTGGGAGAATCAAGGAAACAATGGTACTGAGAGAGGCTTTCAATGATTCTGGGGTCAAATTAGACCTGACATAATCTGGAAAACATTAAGTCAAAGAGTTCTGAGTTGCTTTAAGCATTTCAAATCATGGAATGGGAAGAGGAGGGTTTTTACCGGGTCAGCCCACAGGTGACCATTTGTCTCACTGTGCTTACCCTGTGCTAATGTAAATATGCCAAAATAAACTAGTTACCAGGGGTCCAGTATCTGTGGGACTATAAAGTCTCTCCAAAAAACTGTGAAAGCCTGGACATGAATTCTATGAAATGATCTTCAGAGAACATGTAGCTGACACATATACCTCATTGTATGAAGCATGACATGCCATAGCTCCAGAGATACACAGGCAGGGCAGACAGAGATGAAAGTCACTGAAAGCAAAGAACACCTTTTCACGGATGGGATTACTCCAGAAAATGAAAACATCAAAAGCTGACTTGTGCCAAAATGAAGGGAAAGACAGATAAAAGATAGAGCATTACTCTGATGTCATGGTACGTCGCTGTGAACACCAGTCCTGAGGTTGCAGTTTGAGACTGTACATAAGAGGCAAAGGCATTGCTGGAGGGCAGGGGACCTTGAATGTCAGAGCCTGTACTACATCAACTTGTATTTCTTCTCCACAGTTACCGTCATAACAGTATTTCTTCCCTGGTTTGCCCATCTCTCTGCTCTTTGTTCCTCTCAGCCATTGCAATTGAGGCTGCCTGTTTCAAAGTGAATTTCAGAAACTT
>NW_010160366.1:0-2920 GCF_000695765.1 Mesitornis unicolor | reverse complement strand
TTCCCTACCCAAAGCTGCTCAGCTGCTTTTTGGGTTGAGGTGTCCTGTTTTTCCAGGCATACCTGACTTGGAGTATGGAAACTGAGATAGCCTTAACTCTTCAGCCACAGACTTTTAAACAAAGTACACTGCAGTACACTGCAAATGAATATCCAGTTTTTTAAATCAAATGAAAAACGTTGTGCTTGCATTTCTTCTTGTGAACCTAATTTCTGAGCTTGTACCTAATAAGTTTGCAACAAATTATCATCTAGTGGTTTTTGTCTGGTCAGGTGATGCAAAGGGAAATCAGGTTGAATGACGATACGGTCTCTCCAAATCTAGTGAGTCTAGACAAGGTGGAATGGCTCTGTTTCCCTATAATTCTCCCACATTGTAGGCATAGTTTGTGTCCTTTTCCCCACTGAATGCAGCCAAATGCAAGGCAGAACACCTTAAAGTGAATTCTGTTTGCCTGTGACTATTCTACAAGCCCTGTCATTCCGTAGTAATAACCTCTGCTTCTTATTATTTACTGTCTTCTGTAGTAATTCATAAGCTAGATCAGTGAAGATTTATATTACCATATTGTTTACTAACAAGAACACTGAATAACAGTACACCAACTCATGATTAACAGAGGACCCTGCTAGAAGCAGCCCTGTTCCTTGGTAAGTCTCAATTCTGGGATATGTCAGTAAACCAGTTCTGTTAATTCAGTATAAGGAAAGTTTTAAAATCAGGTTTGAGTCTGGTGTGATTTAAAAACCATGAGGATACCATGGTGATGAATATTGCATCCTGTATTTATTTTGGTAGCCCTGAATGCAGCTGATCATATTTTGCACTAACTGGCAGCAGGGTAAGCACCTCACTTCTCTATGAAATATGGGACCTATGTGTTAGTCTTCCACTACTTCAATGTTTATTCCATTTACAAGGAACTACCGGGTACCTGCTTTAAGACTACTGAGTTAAATGGCTGAGGACAGACGCATCCAAAGAGAAAGCAAGACAGATTTTGTTCATGAGATAGAGTGTAACATGTCAAATAAGGAGCAGTTCACTCCCTAGTCCCTTACTTTGCTCTGTTATGAGTCTCAGCCTGCAGGGATTATATTTCCACATTTTATGCATGATAAACGTTCATGCAGCTAGTCTGTTTAGCAGAATCAGGAGGACCTAAAATCCAAAATTCCCAGTGCACTGCAGACACCAAATATCCCCTACTTCCTATTAAAAAATCAGTGTCTAGAATAAAGCAATGACCAGCACAGAAACTACAGCTATCATGTACCACAGGAAGAGAGCAAGTGTCATTGTGAGGAACATGAACAGATCTGAAGACCTTTGTCATATATCTTAAATTCCTACAGTCACACCTATCTTATCCTGCAAGCAAAAACCCAGGAATTTGTTAGGAGGAGTTCACAAGTGCTTTTCTGAAATGCACTCTTCCTCATGTTGTAAAGGCAGGCAAAATTTTGTTACTATCCCTGTTATCTAGCCTGCAGGAGATTTCTCTTCTGATCCCAAATTAGATCGTCAGTTTAATGTTCAGTGCATGAGCAGACATACCAATTAGATACTGAGAAGCTGTAATAATGTCAACAGCAGCAAAGCAACCTCCTCACATACTGTCTCCACCTGTAGCCAATTTCTGATGCTTTTGAGAAGGCATAGAACCCTCCAGAAAACGTGATATGCATCATGTCAGCAACTGTTTTTTCTTGGCTGCCACTGGTGACCAGCAGCAACCCTGAAGCATGGATGTCATGTAATAGAATATAGACGTGGTTTGAGCAAGTCAGTCAAACCAAGGTGGCTCCTTGAAGACCTCCTTAAGATACCAACAGATCAGCCATGCAGAACTCACTCCGAGCTTCCTCAGGCCAGAAACATTCCTCTTCCCTCACACATTTCTTTCTATGCATTTAAGTATCCATTTCAGCCCGTGGGTTTCCTTTGCTCACACTGCCCTCTGTGGAGATGAAGTCCAGTGATGCACTTTTCGGGAATCCCTCCTTGGTTTTTCACCTTTTTCCTCAATGGCAAATATATCACTTTATAATATTATTTTCTTGATATTTTTCTATACACGTGCACACACACACACGCCAAATATATATATAGGTGTGTATGTGTATATATATATATATATATATACACACACACACAGAGATATATCTATATACACACACACACATGCACACACACACACGTATATAAATGGTACTGTCACATCCCCTCTAGATCTTCAATTTGTTATACTAATGAGGACCAGTTTTTATTTTCTTGAAGGAGATTCTCTTTTCCTTAACTACCCTGGAAATTCCACTCTGCATCTATTTCTCCTCTCACTTTTTGTTATCATAACTATGCATTAACAAAATGCACTGGTGTTACCTGTGCTATGCACAGTGATGCTGATACTTCCCTAGACAAACGCTTTTCCTTTATATCACAGTGCTTTGCAGCTCACAGTCACCCCACAGCCAAATACTGGCCCACAACTTGTTTCTTATCCTTTGCTCATAATTGATAACTACCTGTGAACTCACATAATCTTATGCCTTAGTGTTTCATTCTTTTATTATTTTTTTTGTTAATTACTTTAATACTATTCTTACAACTCTATCAGACCAGCTCACATTTTCAGTTGCGCAAAAAAATCTCTCTTCTGTAATGCCAGTATTCCCAGACTTTGTGTCACAGCATATGTAAGGAGTGCATTTAAAGTAGGATTATTCTCTTCAAATTAAGACTTCTGTGTTAGAAATGGCAACTTCTTAGGCACATTCTTTTTCAGCCAATGAGGAAAACACATAATCCCAAGGCTCAATTCATCCCTATGAGAAGAAATTTAATCTCCCCAAGAAGTACTCACTACTCTTTACTGACTGTAGTGATGATCACAGAATCACAGAATCACACAATCACA
>NW_010160365.1:0-11658 GCF_000695765.1 Mesitornis unicolor | reverse complement strand
ATAATAATAATGAAACCCATAATAAAGCAGACACACCAACATTTTACAGTGCTATCTTTTTTAGTATGAATAGCAAGTGACAGTCAGAATGGTTTGTCCTGATTTGAGCTAAATTGAACTGATTCTCTATTTAGTGACTTTACTTTTCAGTTAAATCTCTTCTTAGTGACTGTACTTTATGAAACTAACAGCATGGACAGACTTATGTTTTTTCTGCCAATTTTCTCTTTAGAAATTATCAGTACTTTTGTTGCATGAAAGTGGTATGGTAGTAACTAAGATAGCTTTGAAGGTCATCTGTAGAAATAGTCCTGGAATGTTTACATACTTTTGTATATTTTAGAAAGTAGGTGTCTCTTTATGATTCCTCTTAGGTTAATTATTCTGATTAGTTTTTGCAATTAGCTGAAGAATAATGGCTTTTCCTAATGGGTATTTTCTTCTTACTCTGATTTAACCCACTTCTTTTGGATCTACTTTTTTATCAAAATGAGATGTATAATAAAATACCAGCATAAGAATTATATGCCAATGCATTTCAGAAATCTGTCAGCACATAAATGAGTGACTGTTGTTATATATTCAAAATTATATTTGCTCTGAAAGCAAAAAAACCCGTGTTAGTTTGCAATACATTAGCAATAGATTTACAGCTATGTTTTAATGATAAAAATATAGACCCCTAAGAATTATGGTTGGAAAGAATCATTGGTCTACTTAGGAGCTAGGAGAAGGTGATCTGTCTGAATAATTTCTTTTGCAATTCACTTGGTGCCAAGAACAAAAAAAAATTTTCTTTTCTCTAATATAGTATTTAAATAGACCCTGAGAGTCTCTGAAGTTTTTCCCTTGGAAAGTATACCTTACTGGAGAGAAGGGAGTATTTCCACCTTTGTTTTTTATTTTTCTGTGCTATAGAGACAACATTTTACTCAGCTGAAGAGGAATGTAGTTAGGGCTATGTAAAGCCCAGAATTTTTAAACTAAAGTTTTCTTCTAAAATTCTTGTAAGTATAGAAGTAAGCCTTAAAAACATGGTTATGTGAAAAGGTCTTATTTGACTGTGTCAATGAAGAATTTTAAATATCTTTTGTAAAACTTGCTCAACAGAATTTCTGCTCTTGCTTAGTGCCTTTTTCTGTTTGTTTTTGGCAGATAAATCCAGCTTTATTGCCATAAAGAAATTGAAGCTTTAATAATGATCCAAAAGGAATCCTCCCTACTTGTCCTCAGGTCTGACTTTTCCCTTACTGACCTGCCCATCTTGACTAATCAGACTGTAGTAGTTCTACATGAATGAGGGCTGATATGTATTTATTAGAAAAAAAAAAAGGAAAGAAAAAAGAAAAAAGTTTCCTGAATGCTATATAGTTAGTGATAGGAAAAGTATGTACTTCTCTAGAGCTAATGGAGGGATTTTTACAAGCTTTGAGAAGGGAAGATATGCTTTCTAGAAGCTAAATATAGGATTTACTGCTACAAGAATGGTTTTATTTATTAGATACATAAACTAGAGCAAGCTGCTTGAAGTTCCATTTAGAATTGAAGAAGAGAAGTCCTTACCTGTGAACAACTTCCTACCCTTGGATAGATTACACTTAAATGTCTGATCTTTAAGCAGGCAAAGTTGGGTATGATGAGTCCCACTCTACCAGCTACTTTATACATTTTGTAGGATTTTGCCCTTCTTCCTGAATCCTTTGAATATAGTAGTACTATTTCACTAATGGCATGCCAGAACGTTATGCCACAGACAGAAAATTGCAGGTTTTTGGGAGTTTTTTGCCATCCAGATTTAGAGACCTTTCATTAGATAAGTAGGGGACTTCTGTCTATGGATGATATTTTTTTCCTTCAGGTATGTAATGATGTGTGGGAGCAGAATGGCAAAAGGGGGGTGGGAAGAAGTGGGTAGTGTTTCCTTCCACACTGACTATCAAGTGTTGTGATACTATTACTATCCCACAGTAATGACCGCATGCTGCACCTCTCTCTCTTCTGCTTTCTGTATGTGCTGAGACTTCATCACAGCGTCGTCTCCTTGCTTGTTTCTGTTTCCCTGACATACTGCACACATTGTATGCTCTTCAAAATCTGTTCCCCACACAAGATAACTACTTTTCTCCTCTGTGTCTGCAAGGGATTCTCCTAGTCACTAGGTAAACAAGTATGGGTATGTTAGGTCTGCTGTGATCTGTCAAGGTTCTTTTCGCAATACCAAAAATTAATTTTCACTATCAAAGACGCAAAACGGGGCATGTATCTTCTACCCCTTCAACTGCTTCATGGAAAGAGGTGGGAAAATGACAGAGGAAAGGAACATTATGGAAAAAGGTATCCTTGTTGCCAGTATAATGGATGCTGCCATAGCACAGTGATAAGTGTCTAGAAATTATATTGGTTTCATTTGGTATTGCACATGTTCAGAATTATGATACTGTATTTTCTCTATGTTGAGCCATACCTGAATGGTTTCAGTTCTTTGCTCTTTCTTGATCAGTCCTGCCCAACAGTAATTAAGCTACAGCAGGCCTTTCCAAAGGCAGGGGAGTTTAAATATCAGTAATTTGATCTGCCCTGTTTACTGATCTCTGCTGTTAGCTGAGTTGAAAGTGAAATGTTTTAATTAAAACGATTGGCAATAAGTTGGTATAATGCCATAATTTGCACTGGACCTCTTCTAGAAAATGACTTAACCTCTGCCTCTGTTGCTAAGGCAACTAATGGACATAATTGTAACTGAGTGTATGTAGACAGCAAGTGGAGAGCCTAAAGCTTTTTTAAATTGCTGGGGTATGATGTTGCTAAAAGATTAGAATGTGATATGAGTAAAATATATCCAAAAGTCTCTTCCATACTTTAAGTTCAGTCTTCACATTTGATCTTCTGCTACTGTTTCACATCTCGAAACTAGATTTGAGTTTTGGACTTTAAAACCTTATGATGTCATACTTGCTCCAGTTCATTAATGCAGCAGTGTATGTATAATAACTTGCAATATAATCTGGAAATGGCAATGGCTACTCTACTGGGATTTAGAATAATGTGTTTGATGGAATCTTATCACCAATCTATATTGAATCAGCAAAGAGTTAAGAATTAGATCATACCTTATAAAGTATCCTGAATTGCATTTTTAGACAAAATACATGAAAACCACTTTTTTACTCCTTCACTTGATGAAACTTAAGGTTCATAATGAACCTGGGCCCTATGCTATGATGAGGTGTTTTTCTGAACGAGATGTGAGCGTTCTGAAGAGAGCTTAATAAGTGCCCTTGATGTGATGTCTGTCACTGCTGCCCATGTGGAATTTGATGGGATCTTTTAAATAACATTTAGACTCTATACTTTCTAATTTGCACTGTTTCTCCCGAGTGAGAGGAACGTGAAATTGAACGTTTAATATGTTGTTTCTCTGTTGGAAAATATTCGGAACTGGAGTCCAAAGAAATTACAAGTCTTACTGAGAAGAAAGGAAGAGTGGACATTACTCTGTGCACTTTCCTACTGACCTGATCCATCTCTAACATTTAGGCTCTTAAAGATGAAAATAAACAGAATGTAATCATACAGCATGACAGTGCAAAATGCTGGTCTTGGAAACATGGACTTAAGCTTGTGTAATCGCCTATATGGAGCTAAGTATTCAGTCATGTAAAGCCTTCCTCCTGTAGCATCTTTTTACCTTTCCTATGTTTTCTATATGTATGCAGTGTACCTTGAAGGCCAAGACTGCAGTAAATAATGAAGTGGCAGAATGGGTAATACTTAGCTGTAGAAAAAGAGAGGGACCTGAAATATTACTTAACTTAATCATATAACTAATTTGCTTTTTCTTTATTCCTTTATTAGTATGTATATTTGGGCAGATTAATCTGAAAATATGTGCAATTTATGACTTGATAGTATCATATGGAATCAAAGAAATAACAAAGATTTTTTGGTTTTGTTTTTAAAAACATTGCTGAAAAGAAATTTTATTCCATCTTAAGAGAATTCCTTAACCAAATACAACTTGAAAATTAAGAGCCTTAGCCATTAAAAATTAAAATACTCTCCAGTCTTATATTTATGCCTTCATTTGCAATGAACAAGGTAAGACTTTGCAAAAAAGAATTAATTCAGTACCTCTACTGAAAATCTTTTATGCTATAAGACCACTAATTACTTAAGTATTATCAAGTTGCATTTAAAGTTATTGACAAACATTTACACAACTAGGCAAAGATTATATATGAGAAGAAACTAAAGCACTGATTGTATAAATACCTTTACTTAAACATTTAAGTTAGTACCATAAGTCTAGAACTCTGAAGCACTTGAAATTATTGAACTTCATGGTAGATGGCTGTTTGACAAATAACAGTCCAACTTGCTTAATTTGTGAAAGGCCACTGTATCAGAAAATGATGTGAGGAAGGTTGCATTCTCATGGTGGAGATTTTAATAAATTCTGGACTTAGGTTTTTTCCTTTCCATTTTCCCTTTTGCACATTCTATACATATATATATGTGGAAAACATATGTAATTTAGAAAGATATGTAATTTATGTTAACATTTAGAAAGATAAAACAAGCAAGACTAACAAAACTACATAAGGGGCAGTAATACTAAAATCAAACGCTCTCAGAATGTAAATTTTGTAATGCAGTTTCCACTTCTTTAGCACTTGTCTAAAGGTTGGAAAGGGAAGTTGAAAGCAAGCAAGGAGAAGGTCACCTCCCCAGATCAAGGAAGAAGAAATGCAAGGAGAGAATCCCATGTCATGAGCAGCAGTCTCTTGAAATGAGCAGGTTCTGAAATGCCTAGTGATGTTCATCATCAAGGGTCAGACAGAGGTAGGAAGGGACTTAAAGGCAAATGTCACATGTGTATGGAATTACAGAAGTGGATGAAAGACAACCAGACACAGGAACTGAAAGGAACTAAGGCTCACCTAATTCCTTATCTCACACAGGTTTTTGGTGTGAAACGTGCTGGCCAAATAGCTCTACTGGTCAGCAGAGGATATAAACAGCACCAGGAAAAGGGCAGACGTGCTTACTTCCCCACAGCTCCCCAGGGAAGCTACACTGCAGCTGTACTATGATGTGGTGGTGTGAGATGTCCCTGAAATTGCTTGTCTTTAGCTGCAGTTATTGCATAATATGTTCAGAGTGGTGCCCTACAGACAGTTGTGCTGGCACTGAAGTAGGAAAAACTTTATGACCTGGCTTCCCCAGAATTGTCAAAAACTTCTGGAGAAGGATAGCAATTGAGCTATTGCTCAGCCAATGTAACTCTGGGCTTCTGCCACCAGCTGGATTATTAAGCCCCTTCTCCTACATATGCTACTGTCTACATGTAGTCTTGCCTCACCAAGGAAGCATGTACCATCAGAGGATAAGCTCCTCTGATATTTATTACTTTTTAAAGGAAAAATGTTAGTTCCCTCCAAGTTGACTTTTGTTAGTAAAATCCCCAAAAAGCATGAAAAATACTTGCTAATCTCAATAGAATGGTTAATAAATCACCCTTCTATACGTAAGTGTTAGCGTCGAAAGTTAACAACTGGTGCAAAGATTTCTTACGTTTCTCATGGACATAATGACACGCCTCTAGTGAATTAGATAGAGAAGGACAATATGAGAATGTATTCTAGCAAAATGAGCTTCTAAATGAAAATGTTAAATGGTTTTGTAACAAAAAGAGTATTCATTTGCTGGAGATCATGATTAAATTGTTTATGAAAGGAAAGAAAATCTGAAAAATCAGAACAGGGAAAGAAAACTGCAAAAAATTAGAATTCAGCTAGTAGAACTGCCAGTCTGATTAAATGAACAATTTCAGTTTAAATCAATGAAACTGCAAAACCTCTACTTTTAGTACACAGTTTAATCTTTAGCTATTGAAAATTGCAACATACCTACTGAAATGAAATTGTTGTGTGCTTATGCTTTATCTTCATTGTTACAATGGGTGTCATTTACCATATGTAGTGAAATGATACCAATAGATCTGCAATGTATCAGTTCTGCATGGTTAGGAATATAATTCTCATTACTTAAAAGCCAGATTGTGATAGCCGTTGTTGAATGGTCCTAGTCAATGTGTGAAGATCACTCTGAAACTGTATGTGGTGAGAATGCCTGATATGAAATTCATTCAGGTGTCAGGGGCATTTAGTGGCGCTTTTATCCTTTAATCTTACATTTAAAATACTACATCTGGATGTGACAGTGCCTGTAAAACCAGAATCAGATGATAACCTCTTCAAAATCTGTATAAGGGTATTACTGTTTCACCTGTAGAAACCATGTCATTTCCTGTTAAACTGTGATGATTTGAAGAACTTGTAGGCATCTATTCCTGTATAAAATTTTCTGTGCTGTGCACTTTATAGTGGCTCCGCAACATACATATTTTGGCAAACCAAAGGAGAATACTAATATTTGACAGTTTTGATTTGCTCACAGTTGTCTTTTCTTCACCTTGGAAAAACAAAGTGGATTAAGCCATCTGTGTGGTACTTTTTCCTCTCTGAGTATAGAAATTCTGTATTTAGAAAAGTCCAGTTCATTGTTATATAATTGGTAATGGCATTATTTGATTTTATGATTTTCCAAAAGAAAGAACCTGAGTTTCTGTCCAAAGCTGTGGAGGAACACCAGTGGTTGGACCAATTTGGAGAACTTTGGAAGCCTATAAGCTAAAGTCTAACTTGAAACTTTGTTTAGTGCTATTGGTAGTACTCTGTTGCTAATACTATGTGATGGGTTTTTTGGTTTTGTTGGGTTTTGGTTTTTTTTTGAAGGGAGAAATGTACAGAAAAGCTTGAGGAAAAGGATGTAATATCCCCTACAACAGTCCATTTAAGACCAGCTCTATGTGCATTAACAGCCAGAGAGAGGTTCTAATCTACTTTCCTGCAAGATTTAACCTTCCTTTGCATGAGAAACTCATCAGACTTAGAGTATTCCAACTTGGTCTTCTTATTAATACTTACCAAAAATCATTATGGCCTAGATCTGTCTTTCTCCAGTTTTTTTTTCTCCTAACAATTAAAACAATATTCAAGTGGTTTATATCATCACAAATATACTGTCAATAACATGCTAAATTGTTCAGCAGAATGTTATGATGCAACGTATCATGTATTGGAGGGGGAATAAATATCTTAAGAAATAACTAGCTAGAACTGTGTTATCCTTCAGTTGTTCATTACCCTAATTGGGCAAAGCTCACAGAGAACCACATAGGAACAAATTATAGTCTATAAATACCAAAAGTGCCACAGCTTATTGAGCCCATTATTCTGGGGATTTTCCAGATTAAAAAAAAAAAAGATTTGGGAAATTGACTCTTTTTTCTCTAAGAAAGTGCAAAGCTTACTTTTCTGTGTCTCAAGATATGATGCCTGACTAACCTGTAGGCTGACAAAACCATGTCACTGTAGCATGACTGAAGTTCAACCATTTGAGGTCTTGGGGAGTGTTTGGAAGGAAACCACTTCTAGGAGTAGGTTGAAGAAACAGTTCTGGGACTAGCTGATTACTATTCTTTAAAGTGTGCAGATGTTTTGAGTTGCTTCAGTTGTATAAAATAGCTAAGAGTCCTGTTGGAAATACTTTAGAGGGCAGAAAAGCAAGCAAGACAGACAAAGGAGAATGGAAAATGCTTTCACAGAATCACAGAGTATTAGGAGTTGGAAGGGACCTCAAAAGATCATCCAGTCCAACCCCTGCCAGAGCAGGATCACCTAGACTAGGTCACACAGAAACACGTCCAGGTGGGTTTTGAATGTCTCCAGAGAAGGAGACTCCACAACCTCTCTGGGCAGCCTGGTCCAGTGCTCTGTCACCCTTACAGTAAAAAAAGTTTTTCCTCATATTCAGATTGAACCTCCTATGCTCCAGCTTGCACCCATTGCCCCTTGTCCTGTCATTGGACATCAGAGAGAAGAGCCTGGCTCCTTCCTCCTGACACTCGCCCTTTACAAATTTATAAACATTAATGAGGTCACCCCTCAGTCTCCTCCAAGCTAAAGAGACCCAGCTCCCTCAGCCACTCCTCATAAGGGAGATGCTCCACTCCCTCAATCATCCTTGTGGCCCTGCGCTGAACTCTTTCAAGTAATTCCCTGTCCTTCTTGAACTGAGGGGCCCAGAACTGGACACAATATTCCAAATGCGATCTCACCAGGGCAGAGTAGAGGAGAAGGAGAACCTCTCTCGACCTACTAACCACACACTTTAATTACATAGCTTTTCAAGTTATCACATGTTTATCACTGTGACATATGTAGCATCACAGAAACATAAGCTGTGAGATTTGTTTTTAATCTATGTGTTTGCTTTATGGATTCACTTTAAGGGGTTCAATCAGTCATTCATAGCTTTTACTTATCTTAATTATAGAAAATGCCTAGTAATGTGGTCACAAACTGAGTATAAGCAGACTGATTTGAGGTCTCGTGAGAACCCAAACCAAAATGATTCCATAGCCTTAAAATAAGGAGAGTGACTCTGCTGAATTCTATGCTATTGTCACTTTCTAAGAGATTACAGTGTCAAAATGGCTTCATTTAAGCTACATTACTTTGCAAATTTAAAAGACCACTGTGCTGAAAGCTGTAATACTATTCACGAAGGTGCATCTTTCAAACCACATGCATTCCTTATTTGCCAGCTCTTAGGAATAGTTGAACAGTCTCACAGTCAGGAGAGTTTGTTGTGCTGGAGAAGTCGATTTCTGACTTCCTGGAGAGTTAGCCATGTGGTGGGTGGAGATGAAATTATAACTTGTAGCTTGTTGAGGACAAGGCAGAGATATTTAGGTTCTACTGATGATTATTTTAGATAAATGCATTTCCTGTGACGCCTCCTCTGAATTTGTAGTTGCTGCTGTTGTACTAGAACTATCTAGTTTGAAGAACAAATCCATATCCATTATGTTATATGTCTGGAGGAGAATATCTTTACTAGGATTTGTTCAGAAAGAACTTCAGAAAATGAGCAATGGACTTAAAACAGTAGAACGTGTAGGTGAAAAAGATGACTGGCACTGATTTAACCAGTTGATAGAATTACATGGAGGTGCTTGAAGTCCACGGCCCCTTCTTCAAGAATTCTTATACTAGGGTGACTGTGAGTCATCTTCAGCTACAGGCATTAATAATAACATTAAACCCCCTTATCTAACTAAGAATGCAGCTTGAAAAGACAATTACCAGATGGCTCCTGATAAAATCAAAAGTAAGTCTGGAAAACCTGGAGAAAATTACAGGAAACTTATGGTTATGGAAAGACTGTTTTATGACTTCTTCCAGATGCAGTATCTGCTGCTTAACAGTTACAGAAGTTTAATGTGCCAGGCTTTCAGGAATACTGCCCACGAATTTTAATTGGATGGTCATCCTGCTATTCATCCCCAAGAGAAGTGTTCTGGAACAATTTCCTAGTAGGATATTCTTACAGAGAAATCAGTGTAACAGGTTTCAGATTTTTAATTTCCAAATTAACTTCTGGAGTTCATAATAAGGGTTATCCAGGAATCACATCTAGACTGTCACTTCTTCTGTGTTTTGTTTCTAGATTTGGAATATTTTTGAAGTATGTGTGAGGGCTCTGAAGCCCAGAGCTCCCAGGTGGTATTCAGATACAAATGATTCTGCTCCACCAGGAGGATTTAAAGGGCATTCTCCTCTTCAGGGTTCCCGAGTCAGTCCTCCACTTTACCAGGTACCTTCTCCACCTTTATTCTGAGTGTGATGTTTCCTTCACATATGCACAGTATTTCCAAAGGCAGTGACAGTTAGAAGCACCTGCTCCAAGAATATGGCACAAATAACATACAGAGAACAAGTTCATAGTAAGGAGGCAGGCCTACATGATTTCACATTATCAGTAATCTTTAAGACTAGAAAATAAATCTGTGACACCACAGGAATATGAGCAGGAGGGAGGAGGGTGCAGAAGAAAGGAAACTTGAAGGACAAGGACTCAAGCAGTGGAGAGAAGAGTAAACAGTTTGTGGGACAGTTATATCTGTTGGGAAAAGGCTACAAAAAATACATGAACTGAAGATGGCAATAAGAAAAGTGCTCTCTAATAGGCTAAAATGATAGGGTCACTGGGAAGATAAAGTAAAACAGAATGCATCAGGCCTTGTTAACAAATTATAAATAAATGTGAGTAGTTTTTATCCTGGAAGAGCAGATGTTACAAAATTGACCCGTTCAGACTGTGAATAGGCGCTACTGTGAGTGAACAGAAGGACAAAAATATAAAGACAGGAATAAATGTCAAATATTTGGTCAAAGTATTTGATATGCTCTAGTCTGGCCGTTTCCTACCCTGACCTAATGTGTCTGGAGATTGCAAGTGGAAGCACTGATCTGGGAAGCTTTTGACTCCAGTCAGAAGTTCAGGAGAAGGTAGTCGAGCAATGTTAGCTGCTCATGCTGGAGGAATGAGGTACAGAAAACAAGCTCATGCCAATTTTTCCCACATGTTCATGGAGCCGTTTTTGACTACATGGTCTTCTTTTAGTACAAAGTGTATGTACAGAATTTCTACAAGTTTTCTCAAAATGGCATTGTACCAGGGAGTGTAAGGCAGTAATGGTGGTGTTCATATTTAGATCTATGTTTGTTAATACATACAGAGAATTCCCCAATTGCATCACAAAGATCAAGTCAGAATGACTCATACTGGTTTTCCTTTGCTTGGTCTGTGTCTTGCCATTAAGGCTGACTGCCCCAGCCAAGGACTGCTCTCACGAGGAAGAGAGGCCACATATCCCCAGGAACATGTGGTGTTATCTCTCTGTTCACTTAATGACACAGAAGACAGGATTGGTCCTCATTTACCTTGAAAAGACAATTCTGTAGTAACTTCAGGGACGAGTCTTATCAAGAACTATCTTGATGAGTGATGCTTTTCACTTTCCTGTCCTCCCTAGCTCATGATTTTTTGGAGTGTGTTTTCAATGGGGAGGTATCAAAGGCCATGCAGAAATGCAAACCAGTCTTCCTGAGTCACCTCTGCTAGCAAGTGCTTCCTGGTAGCTAAAATATGGTTATGCAGCAGATTCCCCTGTACTTTGCAAAGGTCTGGGAGCAAAGATTGAGCAGTGCTGTAGGAAAATAGATCGCAAATAGAGAAGGTCTTGTGGGGGATGTGATGGTTCGAGGGTGTCTTTGGCACAATGATCATGAAATGATAGAATTTTCAGTCCTTGGAGAAGCAAGGAGGGGGGCTAGCAGAACTGCCACTTTGAACTTCTGGCGGGCAGACTTTGGCCTGTTTAGGGACTTGGTTGGCAGAGTTCCCTGGGAGGCAGTTCTGAAAGGCAAAGGAGTCCAGGAAGGCTGGACACTCTTCAAGAAGGAAGGTTGCAGGAACAGGCCATCCCCGTGGTCAGAAAACAAGGTGGTGGGGAAGAAGACCAGCCTGGCTGAACAGAGAGCTCTGGCTGGAGCTCAGGAAAAAGAAGAGAGTTTATGATCTTTGGAAGAAGGGGCAGGCATCTCAGGAGGAGTACAGGGCTACTGTGAGGCTGTGCAGGGAGAAAATTAGAAGGGCTAAAGCACAGCTGGAATTTAATCTAGCTAGACAATAAAAAGGGTTTCTATAACTACATTAGCAACAAAAGGAGAACCAAGGAGAGTCTCC
>NW_010160364.1:22185-42913 GCF_000695765.1 Mesitornis unicolor | reverse complement strand
AATCCCTAACGTTCTGGGATTCTGTGATCTTACCTAGAGAAGCAGCTCACAAGTAAAGGGCAGCAATACTACAGAGGTAAACGAGGAATTAAGACCAATGACATATGTGGACTATTTCCAACCATGCTGTGGCCCTATACATATCAATACCTATATATACCTTGATATATACCTATATATCAAGGCCTATATATCAAGGATATATAGGATATAAGGATGATAATAGATACGGTTAACTAAGTCGCAAGTGCTTTGTAAAGTTTACTATATTAGTGTGCCTGCTAGGTTAGTCATGCTTCGTGAAACTTGCTATGTGGATCTTAGGTCTAATTATAAAATGTATTAGCACAAATCAGTCTGCAGCAAGAGTGGCAATTTAACATTTATTACATCTTTTAAGGGGTGTAATACAGAAATTACCTTTTCTTTTTCTGAGTATCCTGTTTTAACAGTAATAGTAAGGCATAAAAGCACATTATGGCTTATTTGAACGACATAAGGTATTGCCACACATGCCTGAGAATGAGTCAGGTTCTGATGTCCTAGTTTGGCTTTGAAACACTTTTCTGTAATAGTAGAGCACTGCTGCAAATGAGGAACGATGGGATACAATGCCCAGGTCACTGAAGCAAGGCTCCAGGGGTGGTTTTCTTACCTGGCTCTGCTGAAGACACTCTAAATAACCTTGAGAACATTAATTTTCTAGTCTTGTTTGAGCAATAAGCTCCTGAGACCTCTGTTGTTTCATTTCTGTGGCATCTAATGCAAAGGTTGTTCTTAGACTTTTTTATGTTTCTTCTAATTACTTAAGCCTTCCTGTCTTCCTATGAATAGTACGTATGGAGCTCCATGCTCCTTGGAAAGTACTTTGCCAGGAGAGTATATGTATTCTGCCTTCATCTAGCAATATTTAAAAGTAATAAATTTCATTTCAACTTGCTCAGTTGGGCAAATAACTGTCATTTTGATATTTTCCTCCATCCTTAGGGAAAAAGTAGCCTGCAATTAAGTTTACTACTTAACATCATAATTTAGGAAGAAACATTCTCTCCATTCTGTGATTCTATGATTCTTTTATTTCTTACAGTGAGAGGCCCAAATGCACAAAATAATTGGATAGCAAAGAGCAGATCCAGATGCTGTGCTCATAAGCAGGATGATATTTATGATAGTAATAGACTTCTTAAGTTAGCAGACAAAGGAAGCCAAACCAGAGCACACATTGCTAAGGCACGTATTTTTAAAAATGTGGAGGTAATTCGTAAATATAAATACTTCTTTTGGGTTCTGAAAGATTTTCTGTCTTGCAGGGTAAGGAATGTAAGTGAATACTAGGTGCCATTGTGAAAGATAAAGTCTAGTTCATCCAGGTATGACAGTCATCAAGTAGCAATCAGTGGTATGAATCTGTGGACTGTGTAATGCAGAGGGTCAGATGAGTTAAACAAACGATCCTTTGTGCATCTAAGAACCTAATGTACATTTTTAGTGTGATTGGTGCTGTACTTATGTACAGAACAGGTAATCTCTTCTGAAAAATTTAGGGTTTATTCAGATTATTCAAAAGTAAACAAGTAGTTAGTGAATCTTTCAATGTTTACTTTACATCATTATCAAATACTAACTACTTTCCTTTGGGTGTTACAGTAAAATGATTTATATGATGGGAGAACTGAAACTGTGGGCTAGAAAGGAATCTAGGAAACTTTCCAACTTAATAATATTTGCATAAGAAACATGTTTTATCTGTATAAAATTACCAGAGTCACCGCTGAGAGAATGGAGATCTCTCTTAGGAAACATTCTTCCAAATAGTTCCCCTCAAAGCACACCTAAGCTCAGTGACTCTGAGGAAAATGTGGAAGGACTCTTCTACATGTTTCCAGCCTTTTATTTGCTGTGGAGACTGCACAGTATAAACACAGCAGTTTCAGCTAACATGACCAAGAATTGCAATTAGTTCAAAGCCTTACAAAGGTTGCCCTGCATAATTTTTCAGGATTGCTAAGTCCACCAAATTCTCTGATGCCAAATCCTTCCAACCCTCTGTTTAGCAGCGTATATGGGAGGCCACGTGAGGTATGCACACATTTTTCTGCCAAAGAGCTGAGTAACAGCTCCTCCTTTACCTTAGCCCTGTGGAGCCCTTCTCAGAAATTGTGTTAGATCTTCCAGGGGATACCAAGGTATCCCCTCAGGAGACAAGAAAGTAGTTGTTATGAGGAATACTTACTTAGGGACTTGGTCCAGAGAAGAAAATGGGCACCTGTCCAAAATGAGGCAACTACAGTAGAACATCTGCATCACTCCCCATGTCTGAAATGAGTAACTGGTATTTTGGCCTAATTATTTTTATTTGGATTTTTTTTTTTTTGTCCATGAAATTGTAATATTTTTTGTACAAAGCAGTTGCTTTGGGGTTTATACTACATTGAGTGGAAAGCCTAGGATTAAAAAAAAGAAAAGTTATTTCTAGGAGGAGGCTTTCCTTACAAATAAAAGAATCAAATAAACAAGAAGGCGTAGACACAGTAATGAATACTTTTATGTTAGGTAGAAAGTACGGGAGTACTACACCTGCCAAATCCTGAAATCAGCACTGTCTGGCAAAAACACTACAATTTCCTCTTCATCAGCTGTTGTAGTTAAGAGATCAAAACAAGGAAACCGACATTTCTCTTGATATGAAACTGGGAACATAATGATAACAGGAGAGGATTTATTATCCATTATGTAAACAAATGAGGTTGGCTCCCAAACCTGCAGCAAACAGTCGACAATCTGATGGAAAAATGAGAGCCTGATGGACAAATTTTTACTTAGGAAATGAAAACCATCATAAATGCCTAGCAGAGGTGCTGTTTAAACAAAACAGATTTCCAAAAGGGGCATAGGTAATGCAAATAGTTACTTATTACAGTCAAACAGATACCATTGCCTCAAAAAACTTAAGAGAACACACATCTGAGGTGGCTGTTAAAAGCCTATGCGTTTCAGTCAGTAAACTGTCAGCTGGTATAGAGACTTGGAGCCGTAGGAACAAGGCATTCTTGCTGTTATGGAAAACATAGTCTGTATCTTAGTATATGGAAGTTAGTTATGTCTATATGTGCAGCTTAACAAACACATGTAGCTTTATGAACCAGATAGAAAACAGCATTACTCACAAGTATTCTCTGCCCTCAGCCACTTTAGGGTACAGTAAAACCAGAAATTACCTGCATGTGGTAAGTACTCAGGACAGAATGTAAACTGTTTCCTTGCATCTGGCCAACAAGCACCACATCTGTATCTAATAACTCTAATCACCCTGCATGTAACTTAAATAAATCTGCATTACTATGTAAACGAATTACCATTAAAATATGACCTAGCCATAAATCTTCCATGGAAGAGGAAGTTTCCCATGGTGAATACTGTTCATTCTTAATAATTCAATCTGATTTATCTCTGAGATAATAATGCACATCTTCTGTTTTGTCTTCACCTGCTGGTTACCAAAAGACTAGTAATCTTTCACTGCTTCCTAGGAGCACAGTTGTTCTAGGTCAGGAGAATATTGTGTTGGGGGCTTTTGTAACCTGCTAGCCTGAGACTCCGTGCTTGGGTACAGTGATAACGGTTTCATGGCTTTTGCTGAAATGGTGCCTGTCAAAATGTGAGCAAGGGAAAAACAACTGCAAATTATATGGCTTAGTACAAGAAAGCATGAGGGGAAATTTAGTAAGCTGTGCTGCATAGTAGTTCAAGCTAATTTAAAATCCATCTGAAGCATCTCTGCGTTGCACTGGGTTTTGCAGCCAAACACTGAAAATCAAGCCAACTATATATTAAAGTGGATATTTACAGATATGCAAAACACGATCAGTCCCACTAAAGTCAATTAAAGCTCTAAGAAGTTATCACCTATGAAAATGGCATTCATTAACAACTTTAAAAATAATGTGGACAACAAGAGTTGGAGTGTACACCTCCAGAACTAAAACCACACATGTGCAGTCACTGAGATATTGGCAGTTAGCAGCAGGAATAAGCCTCAATAGAAAGCCATATAGTTAAACTCACGGTGTGGGAAGCATTTGAATCATGCTCTGCCAAAACCGGCTTCCCCTTTCCTCTTTTCTAATGCTCATCTCCCAGGATATTTTCTGTAAACAAAATGGCAAAGGGTCATTCTCTAGGCCCTGTATCAAAAAGCGTGGCACAGCTCATGCCCACACCACTTGATTCTCTTCTACCCAGAGCAAAGCATCCTGCATCAAGGTGTCAGCTGGAAACAGGCCCTGACTTGAAGAATTTCCATACCATACCCAGGCATTGCCTGAGAGAGTGTCAATTGACATGAGTCACAATTATGCGGGGAAGAGGTAGGAATGGTTGTATGCTAGTGTATGCTTGAGCCTAGGCGCTAGCCATGATTTGTTTATTAGCACAGAGAGAGTTTCCTTAAGTACCTATGATGATCAGGTAAATAAAATCATAGAATCATAGAATGGTTTGGGTTAGAAGGGACATTAAAGATCATCCAGTCCAACCCCCCTGCCATGGGCAGGGACACCTCCCACCAGACCAGGCTGCTCAAAGCAGTGAGGGGACAGCCACAACTTCCCTGGGCAACCTGTGCCAGTGTCTCACCACCCTCACAGTAAAGAATTTCTTCCTGATATGTATCTACCCTTGTCCAGTTTAAAACCATTCCCCCTCATTCTGTCACTAGCTGCCCTTGTAAAAAGTCCCTCCCTGGCTTTCCTGTAGAACCCCTTCAGGAATTGGAAGGGCTCAATAAGGTCTCCACAGAGCCTTCTTTTCTCCAGGCTGAACAGGCCCAACTCTCTCAGCCGGTTCTCGCAGGAGAGGTGCTCCAGCCCTCTGATCATCTTCATGGCCCTCCTCTGGACCCACTGCAACAGCTCCATGTCCTTCTTATACTGGGGGCCCCAGAACTGGATGCAGTGCTCCATGTGGGGTCTCACAAGAGTAGAGTAGACAATGTCTTCTAACAACGTGGTGAAGGTGTCCAAAGCATCCAGCTTCATTTTTACTTCTCTCTAAAGCTATATGTAGTTCGTCTGACTACAGGCATGAAGCAAAAGGGCTAGGTAAGTTCATGAAGGTGACAGTATAAAATAATAAATATTTGGAAGCCCTGTTAGAACCACAGCAGAAGGCACTAGGAAAGTGTACTGCATTACCAGTGTTCAGATATTAACTTCTATTGGCAAGAAATGGCAAAAGGAATGTCTACTAATGCAATGATTCAAAGATACCAGTATATTCTAATGGCTGGGTAAACTCCCAGTCCAACAGCAGCCTGATTTCTGTGTTTAGTTTGCAAGATAACCATGGGCAAGTCACTTCACCTCACAGCTGGTAGAGTTGATGATCTTTGCAAAGCATTTTAAATTTTGCCAGTGAGAAGCCTGTAAAGTGCTAACCAGCGTTAGCTGCTGTGAATGCCTGCAGAGTGCTTCCTTTGCCTCTGTAATCACTAATTTGAGTTGCAAAAGAAAGAGCTGTCTGCTGGATAGGAACAGTACCAAGAAAGAAAGAGTCATTGCGGCTGCAGGCATTTGTAAAACATTAAGGGACAAAATTTCAATGGATTGCAGAGGGCTTTTCACCACATAACTCCCTTTGATTGCAACGGGAACTACTTTTGAAGGCTAAGTTACGTTGGCATAGCACAGTGCTGAGGTTTTCATCTCACAGTCATTTGCATGGCAATGATTTATTCCTTCCATCAAGTGTTCTAAATTATGCAAAAACTGAATAATAGGCTGCAATAAAACATATACCCAGGGACATCATACATACTTTTCAGTAAGCAGGCAATGAAAAAAGGCATGTGCATTAACTGCAGACAAAAATAACTTCCCAAAGGCCTGGCTCTCAAGGATGGGAACCTAATGAAATGTCATGTCATAGATGATGACACTGTAAAGCCTCCTGCTGCCTCGTATTTGAGAAGAAAATATTATTACATTGACAATCAGCCCTAACTCTTAGACTGCAGATCCATTCTTCTTATGCACAAAACCAGTCAGTGAATTTCTGGCGCTAGGAAAGAGGAAGAATCACAGAATCACAGAATCTCTCGGTTGGAAAAGACCTCTGAGATCATCATGTCCAACCGTTCCTGTCTACCCACTAAACCATATCCTTAAGTACCTCATCTACCCGCTCTTTAAACACATCCAGGGATGGTGACTCCACCACCTCCCTGGGCAGCCTGTTCCAGCTTCTGACGACCCTCTCAGTAAAGAACTTCCTCCTTCTCTCTAACCTGAACCTCCCTTGGCACAGCTTGGTGCCGTTTCCCCTTGTTCTATCCCCCATCCCCTGGGAGAAGAGCCCAGCACCCACCTCTCTACAAGCTCCCTTGAGGCAGTTGTAGGTGGTGATGAGGTCTCCCCTCAGCCTTCTCTTCTCCAGGCTAAACAAGCCCAGTTCCCTCAGCCGCTCCTCATCAGGCTTGTTCTCCAGAGCCCTCCCCATCCTTGTGGCTCTTCTCACTGCCAGAAGAAGAAGAGCCTATCTGAGTAAGCTACTGTGGAACAGCGGGCATTTCAGAAGTTTGGAGGAAGTAGAAGCCCTGGAACCACACCAACATACATGTGCTCTTCAAAATGATCCACCCCCAATATGTCTTAGGAATGAGGGTTTGACTGATGTACTGTAATGCAACTTGATGCCACCAAGTGCTCAGTCCTTTTGGATCTGTGCAGCAGGTGCATACAGCACAATACTTTCTCAAAAATCTGTGGCTTTCTGTGAAAACGTAGGCCTTAAACAGCTAAAATTAGGATGCTGATGGTCAGTCTGACCTTACGCAGAAAATCCCACAGGTCTGCATCACTGCTCTTGAAAGAGCACTTTGGCTTTTTAAGTCTTCTTCCTGGGGATAGGCGGGGCCTGGATGCTGATCGCATTGATATTCCTGGGTGTGTGGCAGAGTCAGTGCATAATTGTAAGCAAATTACTTCCCTTCAGTTTTAATTTGAGCCTATTTCTCTCTGATGATATTTTTTTTGTCTGCCGTGTGTTTAGAGAGTAACACCATGGGGACAGAAACACTTCTTAGTATCTGTGTAGTGCTCTGACTAATAGAGCTCTCTGATAACAGTTACTAAGGCCACAGAAATACAGGTAGACCCATTTCTTTAATGTAGGTAAACTTATACTGCTATAAAAATAGTATGAATAATGGAGAACCAAAAGAACTGGGTTTTTTCCTTTAAGAAATACTAATTTTTACAGGGATTCTAGGTTATGATTCAGAGTGACCTTGTCAGCAGTTGCAGATTTGAGGAAAACACAAGCTGGAAATAACTGAGGCCCGAGCAAAAGTTATCACGGCGTTTTTGACTGCTAACCATTTATTTTAGACTGTTCTGCTGGGTTTGGTGCATCCTTTCCACAGGTCTGGCTCACTATCACGACAAATCCTAGTTATTACCTGCATTATTACAGCATAAAAGTCAGGAACTACTCTTAAAAATTACAAAGGAGGAAGCTGGGAGCAAATTCAAAGATAAGGTTATAAAACTGACACGACTTAAGAAATATTCAAGTCTGGTTTTTCCACATTTTCAAACTCAGACCCAACTTATTTTTTTCAAAATGTTTTTTCCTGAGAGAATGGACAAATATATTATGTAAACGATCACAGCATGCTTATTTAGCTTACTGCCTGAATGCTCTGTGTCATCTTGTGTATGGGGATGGCCTTTACAGAGTTCGTTACATTAATTATTTTCTCATCACTAGAATTGACTCCTTACCAGTTTATGATTTCTGCATGGAAGCCAGTTTATTATTTTATTTGTAATGATGTCTCAAAATAATTTATGCTGTGGCTCAGGATAACAGCTGGCAGTCCATTTCCCGCTGGTCAGTGCCATTTTCATTATTTTGGTCCTTTGATCGGAATTAACTTATATTGTATTGTAACATTTGCATTCAGATACTTTTCTCTTAGGCAAGAAAAGGCTGCTAATATTACAAAATATTGCCTTATTTTTAAACAGTCTCAATTTTCTTAACATCATCTTTGCTGTGCTTAAAGTTTTTTTTGAAAGTAGTATTCCAAACTCTTTAGCATCCTCTTAAATTCGGAAACTCATTTTTGCTGGCTTGTTCTCTCCCATGCTACGGAGCTCCCTGGAATATGTAATACATCTATTCTCAACTAAGAGGATTTACAGCATGGTCTGACTCCAGTCTGGTGTGATCGTTAACTGGAGGCAATAGATAAAATTCACTGACTTTATTAGTGGCTTTGAATAAGGGGAGGAACTTTTTACAAGGGGAGGCAGCAACAGAATGAGGGGAAATGGTTTTAAACTGGAGGAGGATAGATTTAGACTAGATATTCGGAAGAAATTCTTTACTGTGAGGGTGGTGAGACATTGGCATAGGTTGCCCAGGGAAGCTGTGGATGCCTCCTCCCTGGAAGTGTTGGACAGAGCTTTGGGAAGCCTGGTCTGGTGGGAGAGATCCCTGCTCATGACAGGGGAGTTGGACTGGATGATCTTTAATGTCCCTTCCAACCTAAACCATTCTATGATTCCATGATTCTGTGATATATCCCTGATTTATGGACATTGTCTTAATTTCACCGAAGATGGTTTTATGCTGATTTTCACCAGCTGACCTGATGCAATGCTTTCCACTGATGTGAAGCTGCTTCGTGATCATAATCAGACTCATAGCATCTTTATAAACAGACCTAGGTCTTCAGGTGTGGAATCTGTCGAGTACCTGATACTGTGGGAGTGCTCCATGAATTTGGACTGTGTACAAAGAAAAACTCATGTTTCCATCGAGTTTGTTTGTCTTCAAGTGAGTTTAGTATGGACTTGACAGCACCATTTATCCATAGAAGATGTACAGCAAGGCAGTGAGAAGACAGACTCTCCCAACACATATACACTCTGCCTCTTCAGTCCACCTTCACTTCTACCAATATATTTTCCAAAGAAAGAATTCTACCTGGAGGCCTGATAGTCAGAAACTCCATGGTTTGGTCCTGCTTCTTAATCTTGAGACTTTCATCTGTACCAGCACTACACCTCTTCTTTATGGGGCTCACTGATAAAACCCCCTCTTCATTCCTTGTTATCCTAAATCAATAGCCCTAAGTGCAACATAAATAACTACAGACTAAGAGTCTCAGATGATTAGAACTCTATTCCTACCTATCTAGACATTGAGAATCCATCTATTAATTGATGTCTTCAGTGGCTGCTGGTCCAAGCCCTCACTCTTAATCCAAACTAGACTATCATCCTGTGACTGAAATCTGCTACATAAAATATTAAAAACCATTCCTCTGGGGAGCACTAGTATTCATCCTATCTTTTCAACCTTTCAGGTCCAACGACTGAATGTCTTGAGCCTTTGTTGTCCTTAACCCTAACTTAACCTCAGCCTTAACCCTATCTTTCAGAATAGCCCAAAAGCTCATACTCACTTCAGGAATAAAAATAAATCATTTGCTCCACAGATGCCATTACATCAACCTTGTTTCCTTAGCAACCTGAGCAAAATAAGTTTGGTTTTAACTCCTGTAGTCCCAAATTGTATGTCTAGCTCTAACCCTAGCCTCAGACCAGTGGTGATAACCTCTTTGATGTGACAAATTTATTTAAAAAATGTTTCAGCTCATCGTAAAACCTCTTAGCTCATGGTTAAGAGCTTTAATCTCCATTTGTGCTAAACTTAGCATCCATGCCAGTGATGAAGGACTGCTTTTCTAAAAATACCACAGGTGGTGGGAAACAGAGCTGAGAAAGGCAGGACATCAGAAATAGGACTAGAAGCTGTCTCCTGTCATTCCTACTCTGAGGAACAAACTCAGAGCCCATCACTCCTCATCAGGACACATAACTGCAGCTCAGTTTGGACAGCATTTGACAGAGTAGCTGCCCTCTGGACCTGAGCAAGGCTTGATAGAAAGGTTGGCTATTCATTTGTGCAGTAACATTGCAAGTGATACTAGCAAGGTTAAATCAAAGAGTTTCAAGGGAGGTTTTTATCTCCTTCTCAGAGGTGCATGCTGATCCTCAGAGATAGGTGGAGTTTAACTCCCCTTCCCCTGTTCCCAGTCAGGTACAGTCCTGTACAACTGGCTATGACCAAGACTTTTTTGCTTTCTTCTGAAGCATTTGTCATAGACCACAGCTGAATGGGGAATTTGGGGACAGACGGGCCAGTAACCTCTCTCATTGTGCCGACTGCTGTTTATAGAAGACAAGTGGCAGTAATGGCAGTGGGCAGATTGTCAGCCCGTTGTGGCTGTGCTGTTCTGGTGGTACACTCTCTAGCCAGTGGACTGCAGTGTAAATCAGTATTGGATGAATGCTGAGGTTTTGAAGTCAATGTTAGGAGAGGCTGTTCCAAGATAAAACTTTACTAGAGTATTGACATCTGGAAGTTTCCAATCCACCATTTAAACTAGAATAAAACAAGGCAAAATCAAAAGCCAGCCAGTTTAGCTTGGAGGGAAGCAGTCAAAGCAGAAAATTAAGTAACCACGGGACAGAAAATTGCCAGTATTCAAAAAGAGAAAAAGGGAGAGAGAAACTGGATACTGCGCTAGCAAAAGAAAGTGTTCAAATGTTGTATAGCAGAGAGTACTATTATTTTTCAACTCTCTTTTCCAGAGGAAGATGGTCAGGTCTAATGACTTGCTTTACTAGATCTGGATTCTATGGATTCTACTTCTAAAATTATAGTTAGGAACTTTTGTACCAATGTGTAGGATACATGCTGAACAGCTTGAAGGGAAATAAGAACATGGATTTGAACGTGTAATAGAACATATTACACGCAGAAAGGTGCTACTTTAGTTGCTATGACTGCTTTTGCTGTGAACTTGCAAAGACCACTAAATGTAATAAGTACAGATGTGCTCTAGCGTTGATCTGTCTCATTTTGCTTACACTTTAGAATGTGCCCGTCTGTCATTCTATCCAACCATTAAGGGCAAGATTATGTTTCCATTAAAGTCAATGAGGGATATTCTATGAATTCAGTGTATCATGACTCGACTCTGAGCAGTGAAGCAACTGCAGAATTTACTGGAATAGTTAACTTTCCCCTGTGAAGAAAGGGGAGACTTCACAAATCCCTCTGAGCTGTTCTTTTATGAATTCTCAGAGAGACACCTCTTTTCAGGGTATCTTTTCAGAGGATGTATCCTGCTGCGAAAGATAAGGTGTTTTTAAAATGAAACCACAGGAAAATATCATGCCACAGGTGAAGATTTGTTATCGTGTGGAACATGTCGTTGCCTCAACCTAGTCCCAGTCTTGTCAGTTGCCAGTGGCACAGTCTACAGCTACCCCAAACCTGTGTCTGTTCATGGAGCCCCAGTGCTTTTATAGGCTAGAGCCACAAAGCTGAAGTATTGCACAATTGCAGTCTTAAGTAGAATAACTCCAGTATACAGTGAGGTCCCAATCTCAGGACTAGCAGGACACAGTAATTCAGTCAAAGTAACTCCCATGAAACCACAGAGATGACTGTCTGGGTACACAGTGTAGTCACTGAGTGGGGAACAGCCATTGAATTCCACTTAAGGGAGTCTGGATTTTTAACCCAAGGGCTTCCCTTGTGAGATTTTTGGTCTGGATGTTACTGCCCTCAGGTGTGTGTTCTTTACAGTGGTCATTTCTATAGTTTATGCTACTAGCAGCCACAGTATGCTTGTCAATTTAACTGTGATTATTTCACGTTTCTTGGAATAACAATAAAATAGAATTGCCGAACTAAAATCACAGAACACAAAGGATCACAAATTAATTTAATTTTTTCCTAATTTGTGTTGGCAAAAATGTTTTGCGAGGTTGCCCCAAAACTGAAAGGTTTTTCAAACTTTACAGTCTTAGTAAATACATTTAAAAATTTGTGCTTTTTACATCTCAGTAGCTCTTCCAAATTGAAAACACAGTGCAGACAAGACTTCTGGTTTTAGTACAAGGTACTCATAAAAGTCAAACTTTTCTTTGAAGGAACTGATGTTCCTTTGTTTTCATGGTGGTTTTAGAGCAGATAGCTGATGATTATTAATTAACACCACTTTCTGTTACTGAATTCAATAGCGAGAAGCCAAAACTACCCTCATCCCTGCTCAACACTCAGCACAGCTGAAAGGAAAGGAGAAAACACAATTTTTTCTGCCATAAGGTGGCAGAGGGACCATAATTCAATAATGAAAACAGAGAATCAGAGCTTGCACAAAGCGTGGATAGCCAGTCTGGATTTCTGCTTTGCTTTGTGTAACTTGGGTGTAGATCTGAACGTCCTTGTGGCTTAGTTGTCTATTCAAGTTCTTACATGACTGCAGTTGCCTGTATCTGATTTATGTGTTTTCAATAAAACATGCTATGATTTAGATATTTCTTAATTTTACAGATGTTGGGAAGCAAAAACAGAGAGTAATAACTTTTATGGAGTAACTGAAATTTTGGCTGCCTTGCTGGGTAGTTCTGATTAGAGATGTCTGTTTATGGACTGATTTCCTAAAGGTCAATGCTAGTTACTTTGAAAAGATTATTTCAGGTTCTTCAAGATAACTTACCCCCCCGAACTCAAGGATTGGTACTTCTGAAAATGTAGGTGAAAATGGAAGTGAATTCCCAAGGTCACATGGAGCTTGCAGCAGCAGTAAACAAATGTGCTTCACAGGCCCCCAGATCAAACTTCTTCTCTTTGTCATTTTGTAAGACAGAATTGTAAGTCCTGCCCATGTGAAGTCTCAGAACTCTAACAGTATGTCTTTGCACCCAGATCAGAAGTTCCTAAAGAATGAGAAAGCATTCATTTTCAAGGTCGCAAGCACAGGAAGAACAGAAAGACTTTGGCTTCAAGTTTGGGTTTAAATTTATTATGATGGGTGACTTCAAATTCCAGCAAAAAAAGAGATTAAAACCATGGTGTTAGTGTCAAAAGTGGAAAAGACACTTTTGTTACATACTCCTGGAATAGGACTCTTAGCTTACAGGTTTCTCAGAGTCTTGGGAAAAACATGTAAAATGTAGATTCCTTAGCTGGCTGCATGAAGGTTCATGGAATTGGACAATTTCTACTCTGAAAGTTATATGAAGTGTCTGGGAAGTGCCAGTCAAGCATGCCATTTGGGCACTCTAAAAGATCATCACTGAGCCTGAGCTGCACAAGAAGAGGGTCCTTTATAGCTGTGTTTTGTTTCCATATCCAAATATATTATGAAATACTAAGTAAGAAAATTCTGCTTTGCTGAATACTGACTCTCACTAGAGCCCCTAATGATGCAGCTACTTCTTTTGATCTTAGAAAAAAGAGTCAAAGGAGTGGGGGTAAATAAAAGAAAATAAAAGAAGAAGTGGGCTTTTCTAGTAAGTTAACAAGACATTTTAAAACTCACAACATGGTCCTTCTACCTTCACCTTGGCTGCAGTGAGTGGTCCTTCACAGCACGATGCCTAGGGATAGGAACTTGACAGGAACATCACATTCTCTCAGAAGCACTGAGCCTGAAATTACTATGCCCTGTTAATGGTATATTGTTTAGGGAGCTTTCATTTGTTAAGGTGCATTAAGCTAAATTTGTTGTGAAGCACTGAAATGGAATGGGTGCCTGGTAAGTCTAGACAGTGACAGTGCGGGTCTTTCACAAAATACCAACCTCATTCCTTTTTTCAGTGAGTGTAAAGGGCCTCATGTGCTGATGTAGCTGATTCATGCAACAGGTTTTCAAAGGCCGTGGGGAACCATGTGCACCCTAACAAGGCACAGGAAGAATCAACAAAGTTCTGTGGCTGAAGCTTTTGTTGTTGTTGTCTGCTTATAATAGGAAGAGCTTTAAATTTATCTGGACAAGCCAGAGATGGGTTTGCAAAATTCCTGGAGGGAGGGAAAACACACAGAGAGGTCTCCACTCCGCACATTGAGTTGTGTAGTACTGGTAGAGAAGAGTGGCAGCATTCAGCAGTAGTAGTATGACAGGATAAGAGGAAAAAACATACATGCTCTGACTGGGAGTTCACTGATAGACACAGAACAGCAGGGAACGGATAGCTGCATGTGTATTTCATTGCCCTTCTCCTTGTACACATTAGCCATATACCAAGTCTAGGGTCCTTAAACTGTTTAAATTAAAGGAGACTTTCTTATTCTTGAGCTGGAGCAATCAGGTTTCATCTTCTGCTCTTGCAACCACATTGTCTGTGCTTCCACAGCCAACTGTGTATCTTTCATCACTTTCTTTACTGGTTTGGGTCCAATAGAGATGGACGCATACCAAAACCATAGAGGCACAACCTCTGCAGTGATCTTGAAACCCAAGGTCCTGGCCCAGCTGCTGCTGCAGGCTCAGCTGTAATGCTGGAATTATGATGATGCTTAGATCTCCAGCCAATCCCAAATCCAAGGCTGATTGGTTTTACCTCATCTACCCTTTTAAAACAAGAAGTTCTTCTGAAATCCCAGTAGCTGTAATATGTGACCAACACAGAGTCTGTCATGCTTTCATCTGCAGCAGCTCTGGAGGACAGTACAGTACTATTATCTCCAGTTCTGGGGAAACTGAGGCATAAATATGCATGTCTGTGTGTATGAGTTTCTGTGCGTACAGGAAAGCAAGGAATTTCCTAACACTAGATCACACATTTTTGTTCTAGCATAATTAGTGCTCCGTGACTTCTAAATGCATGTATAATGACACCAGAATACGTGTACCAAGCTGAGAGTGTGTTAAAGTTTGAAATGAAATGGTGTGTTGGTTAACCGCAGTGAATAAGAGCTGCATGAACAAGCAACTGACTCAGCAAGGTTCGGAAGACTGTAGAGATAAACTCTCATAGCCCGATTTTACCCATTTGCAGAGAAAATATATTTAAACTAAGTTTCTGATACCAATCCAATTCAAAGTTAGCATTATCTGAAAGCTGATACTGTCAGCTGATGGTTTGTCTTCGTCTATTTTTTCTTTCTTTTCTTTTTCAAATGTCATTCAGTGCAACTAGGCAAACCAAACAAATCGCAATTTCTTGTGATTCTCATAAATCTCACAGTAAGTTTTTTGTTTTCCAGTCCTGTGGAAATCTCCCTTCTTCTAATTTCTTCAGTGCAAAGAGAAGCTGGAAAACAGCTCAGTAAACAAAAACTTGGATTTGTCTAAAATCTTCCCCAAACTGACCCTTTGTGTGGGAATGGCAGCAGGCACACAACTGGGAGTGCTTGGCTTGTGTGCCGGACACCATCTGTAGCATGAACCCAGTGCATGCAGGTACAAAGTAGAGATGGACACATTAGAAACTGCTGAGAGAGTACTGCACTGCAGCGTTGCCTTCTTGTGTCAGTCATCAGACAGAGCAGCTAAGATTCCTGCAGCCTACCTTGGGGCTGAAATGAGAAAGAAGAAAACAATAATGAGACGGCAAAAAGGCACATGAGAAAAGCTGGCAGAAGACGGTCTAGTCCTTAAATTTTAACAATTTTTACTGTAAGAGATTTAGATCAAAAAAACCTCTTGGAAACATGGGGCATTGGCTGCTGTTAGAGGGAGTCTATTGGTCTAGGTTGACCTGAGGCCACTCCAGTGTTTCAGTGCCAGTACTTACTCGAAAAAACCAGAGAAGGAAATATGAATGCCTTGAGAAAGACATCATTTGAGATAGTCCTGGGGAAAGGCACTGGACCAGATGTGAGGAGACAAGATTTTTATTCCCACCTCTGCTATTCACCTTCCTCACCTCACACAGGCTTCTTTAGTACAAGGTTTACTTGTTATGTGTCTGTGCAGTTCCTAGTATCACTGGGCTCCCGTATCATTTGGCAGCACCTTCAACTAATACATTTTTATTTCAACCTGTCATTGTCTCTTTTTGGGCCAATTCCCAGCTCTTTTTGTTGCAGTAACTTTCAGCTAAGAAATTAGAGACTAAAACTTAAACCAAAAAAATGAAGACGTAGCTCCAAGAACAACTTAGAAGTTTTCATTAAAATGTTTATCCTGTAATCAAAATTCAAGTAACAAAACAATCTTCGTGCTATCCCATATCACCAGAGCTTATTATAACAATAATTCAGTCATTTTAAAAAAATACCATAATCCTTCTGGGCTCAGAATATTTCAGTTCTCTGCCAGAAAGGAAACTACAGAATTGTATTTTAAAAAGAAACCAAATAACAAAAGAACAAAACAAAAAACCCAACCAAAAAAACCCTCACTGCAATAATATCAAAACTTTTTCCCTTTTTCTCATCCAGAGCCATAGAAAATTTGTAGAAAATTTACAGGACCATTTTCTGCTATGGTCAACAGTTTTTATGTGGTCACATATTATGGGATGTTTGGAATATCTTTTATGACTAAGTAGCCTGGTATTTTCCCTTTGCTGTGCTGTTTACTCGTACCAAACTGGATGAGGAAGAGAGCATTGTCACGTAAAGCAACGCAAGGCAAAGCTGCAGCATCCTGTTATAGACTCAGAAAGAAACAGTGGGCCAGGACGAGGACTAATCTTACTGAGTATTTCTTCCATTTTCTAGAATCTTTACTCTCTTCTTTCTAGCTCTTATTTCCCAGTTCCTTGCTCTGGATTAAGTGCTAGCCCTGCGTAAGGTCCTGAGTTACAACACCGATGCAGGGGGCTCTCCATAACACTCCTATGTAGAAGAACAAAAGTCTGGCACATGGAAACATATTTACATTTTCATTAATATGAAAATACAGGGAAATATTCAAGACATTCTCAGAATACGCTGAGAAGCCGCAATGACAGTAGGCATAATATACGGAGTATTATGACTGCTAAAGCAAAACTAGGCAAAACCATGACAGCTTTTAGGTTGGCACCATCTAAATAATCACAGAATCTTTTGGCTTCATCATAACAATTATCTTCAACAGAAAACAATCTTTTTGATCAGGTGTGACATCTAGTTAGCTGCCAGAGGAATACTTGACTAGGGCCATAAGTGCCAGTTTTTAAAAAGTGAACAATTGCAAGATAATTGCCTTAGATGTGCAAGTATGGGATTTAAAACCAAGAAGATCTCATATACAGTAATGTAATGTCGGACATTGATTTCCAGTAGGCTTGTTATGTAAGAGACAAATTATTCATCGGTTCAGTAGGCAAACAGTCATCAAATCAAACCATTTCGCTCCTGTTTCCCAACAATAAAAGACAGAAAATAACTACTGACAAGAATTTTCTTGTAAAACTGTCAGAGACTGACCAGCAGCCCAGAGCTCTGATTTAAACAGGATCTTTACCTACTTGAAATGACACAGTGAATGTTAAAATTCACGTTGGAGAAATAGAGATCAAGATTTTCTATGCTGGCAAAGTCTAGAGACATGTGGATTCTATTTGCCCAGCAATTGTGAATAATAAATAAACTCAGTCACAATTTGTTGGTAGAGACACACACACACAAAAAAAGAGATTTTCCAAAACTGTTATTCTCATTGTTTAAATCCACAATTTCTTCGTTTTTCTGTGGTGCTTTAGGCCAGCAATTCCTAACCTGTGGTTTCTGGACCAGTGGCGGTCCATAAAACAATAATAAATGGGTCCGTAGCTGGTTTCTGTATCTACTTCACCTTTGTTGTGTTTCCAATGAAAACTTGGATGGGAAGAGTGGAGAAGAGAGAAATTCTGAGGTTTGATAATGACAAAAATTTTGGAGTCCCCTATACTGAAAAATATAATGAAACCATTTACAAGGCTGTGATAGATTTGCCTCAAAGGTTGCATGTGCTGCAAACAGTACTCAGGATTCAAGTGCGGTCTGGGCTGAGCTGTTTTCCAACCTGCACAGGTTGCATTGTCTTAGCTAGGGACATGCTGGGAAGTCTTAACTGCAGAAATTGCCCATTCTGGAGAAACTGGGTCCGGTGTTTCTGGCGCTGACTGGTGCCCACCACTGGAGCGAGAAATGGATGGCAGTTAATGTAGAAGGCTAATTGTTCAAAACTTGGTGAGGCGGGAGAGGGCGAAAGAGAAAGAATCCAATTTTGGAGAGTAATCCATGGCAGATACATCCCACAGACAGAGAGTTTATGCCCTGAAGCTTGGTCTGATTATTGCAATCATCACCTCTGCCTAGCATGGCTAAAGATGTGAACAGTCATAAAATGATCCAAGCCTCTCGTTAGTATCCAGCCACAGTTAATCTCACTCTGTGACCTTTTGGGGCGGTGTGTTTTAACAGGTCAGTTTCTTGCTATTCAGAAATCTTTCCATTTCTTGCTTCTAAAATTTCCTGCCCTTTGGTGTCAGCAACTGTCTTCATGTTTCAGATTAAAAGGGAGAACCAGTCTGCTGGGACGCAATTGGTTTCAAAATGCAAACCGCTAATATTTAGAGGAGTGCAACTGCTGATTCTCAGCATTGCTGAGGACACAGAACTTCTAAATTGCATTATTTGATAATAAAGCAAGATGTCCCTTGGCTCTAACAAAGCTCCATCCATTGAGCTATGGAACTCTTTTGCTACTTGCTTTCTAGGTACGGCACATTGAAGTTTATAAGACTGCCTATCTGTTCAAAAAGCCAATGCAGTATGTTTCAAAGGTGACGTGCTCTCTTCTTAGAAACTATTTTTCCTTACTGCTTCTATTAATCTAGAGGAAAATAGAGTATTACTGAAAAAAAGACATATTTTTTGTCTTGTATTTGGATGAAGAAAGATTAGAAGAATATTCTTTGAGGACATTCTTGTACAGCTTAGTCTATCTATTCATGAATAGCAAGAGGGATAGGAATAGTATGTATTTTCAGTGGTACAGATCAGTTGTCTGATGTATTCACCACATTCTGAACTTGAAAGAGAAGAGGTAGGAAAGAAGGCCACTACTGTGACAAGACCATAGAAAATATTTAGCCTGGAAACCAAGGCAAGATGGAATTACGTTGTATAAGAAGAACATGTATAACACCACATTTCTGACAGGAGCTGTTAGCAGCAGTGACTGACCTCAAAATTTTTGGAAGGAAGGAAGGAAGGAAGGAGGGAAGGAGGGAAGGGAGGGAGGAAGGTTTTTTAGGAGGGAGGGAGGGAGGGAGGGAGGGAGGATGTTGTTGCTCATAGACTTCCCATGAAAGTCTCTGTGGGAGTAGAATTTTTCCCTGTGTATTGTCTTTTCTAAGTTACTCCATCATTGCCTGTTGCCATGTCTAACTTAGTTCTTAGACATATATCTGCAGGACCTATAAACAGAAGGTTAGACTACATAATAGTGATATTATTCTGAACTCTGTATTTTACTGCTAGGTTGTTTTTAAGAATGGCAGATAATATCAGTAGCTTATGTTGTCGGTTTTCAAAACTCTAAAATTGGAAGCCACCACTGGCTTATGATCGAGTGCAGAAGAAGAATGACACTGTACAATAGCTAAAGCCAGGAAATTAAGAACAAAGTCCTATCTCATTAAAAAAAAATGAAAGGGAGATACACTGATTTAATGATTATTCATTGTTATAGTATCTATATGTGTCCATCAGGGACCAGGTCTCCCTTCACAGAATCACAGACTCACAGAACGTTAGGGATTGGAAGGGACCTCGAAAGCTCATCCAGTCCAATCCCCCTGCCGGAGCAGGAACACCCAGATGAGGTTACACAGGAAGGCGTCCAGGCGGGTTTTGAATGTCTGCAGAGAAGGAGACTCCACAACCTCTCTGGGCAGCCTGGGCCAGGGCTCTGTCACCCTCACTGAGAAGAAGTTTCTTCTCAAATTTAAGTGGAACCTCCTGTGTTCCAGTTTGTGTCCGTTACCCCTTGTCCTATCATTGTTTGTCACCGAGAAGAGCCTGGCTCCATCCTCGTGACACTCACCCTTTAAATATTTATAAACATGAATGAGGTCTCCCCTCAGTCTCCTCTTCTGCAAACTAAAGAGCCCCAGCTCCCTCAGCCGCTCCTCAGAAGGGAGATGCTCCACTCCCTTGTGCCAAGAGCAGTAAAATCACAAAAAAGGACAGTGTGTCTTTCTTAAAATTTATATTTTAAAATTTGGCTGCATGGAATAATTTCTGAACAAGAAGTAAATTTAAAGTTCAGTAGCTACTGCAGAAAAATTTCCATGTGGAATTCTTTTTTCTGAGTGTAGATAGAACATTCATATAAATTGGATTCTTACTATGTTATCAGATGGGCAGGAAAAAATTCCAGCTATTTTCCTTTTCTCTAGCTGTGGTTCACATTAGTGGATCACAGAAGTTTTCCCTTTCTCCACTTGTTCAGTGGAGTGATTCTTCCAGTCATCTCCTTTTACACATTTTTTTCGGTTGCCTAATGGCATGTCAGCTGTTGCAAATACTCCGGCTTCGCTTACAACATGTCCTAGATATTTCCATTTTCTTTGTACAATAACTTTAGAAATAAAAGGTTGCTGAACTCAGACTGATCTAAGAATTTGATTTAAATGAATTCCATTTAATCCCTGGTACTTTCCTAGGGCATTTATTTTCAAAGGCATTTAGCCATCAGTCAGTACTTTTGGTAGTTTCCAGCTGTTACGTCCATATCAGAAGACAGAAATTACATAGTTTTGTAATTGAATTATAGATTTGGGATAACCAAATTTTATTTGAATTATGGATGAAATTACTGGCTTGTCAGCTTTGACTTTAATCTTTGAGAGGTATTTCATGGCTTGAGTGTTACTGCCAGGGCATGTTAACTGTCTTTTTTAGTCTCTTTCTCTCTCCTCTTTATTCCCTCTTTCCC